>NC_039253.1:8221844-8530707 GCF_003368295.1 Carassius auratus
TGAGAAATGGCATGTTGTTGTTGTTGTTGTCCAGCCAATAAGAACACACTAGAGATGGTGCAGTATGGGGTGGAGGGCAGCAGCACATTTTTGGAGTGCCAGGCCAGATCGCCCCATGCGGCTATCAAATGGCACCTCCACCGAGACAACAGCGACAGGAGGAGAGAGGTAAAAACTCATGCTGTATATATATATACATATACATACAAAGAAGATTTTATAGATTCAGTATCCTCCTTTTTAGACACACTGGATGCCAATAATATGAAAGATGACAGTATGAAAGAGACTACCGTATTTTCCGGACTATAAGTCGCACTTTTTTTCATAGTTTGGCTGGTCCTGCGGATTATAGTCAGGTGCGACTTATTTATCAAAATTAATTTGACATGAACCAAGAGAAATGAACTAAGAGACATGAACCAAGAGAAAACATTACCGTCTCCAGCCGCCAGAGGGCGCTATATGCTGCTCAGTGCTCCTGTAGTCTACACTGAGCGCCCCCTTGCGGCTTTAGATGGTAATGTTTTCTCTTGGTTCTTGGTTCTAAATAAATGCGACTTATAGTCCAGAGCGACTTATATATGTTTTTTTTTCCCCGTCATGACGTATTTTTGGACTGATGCGACTTATACTCAGGTGCGACTTATAGTCCGAACAATACAGTATATAAAAAAGTGGATTACATTTTTTTAATTAAATTAACTGTAAAAATTTTATAATTAAAAATTTATATTTATTTTCAAATATTTGAACAATTACATTTTACGTATAGTATAATTACCAAAGTATTACATTTAAAGTATAAAATTGTGTTTTTAATATAAAATACTGTACATATACAATAATAATTTCCATGTCATTATACTCTCTCTCTCTATACAGATATATACATAATGTATGTTATAAAGGAAATAAAATAATAATAAAATAATAATAATAAATATAAATATTTTGTATAATATTTAATATATATTATTTAATATATAATATTAAATATAATTGTGTATATATAATTATATAATTTTGTTATTTTATATATATTATATAAATATTAGATTATATTACAATAATATAATCACAGTATATAGTAAAAATGAAGTAATTTAATATTTATAATTCTATAATTGATTTTTTTATTGATATAATTTACTAATATGTTTGTAATGTAGTGTAATTGCATTTAAAAAATTATATATATATATATATGTGTAATATAGTATCTGTAAATCTGCATGGAAAATGCATTTAGTTATTAGCCATATCATAAAGATAAGTATTGCTTATTGGTATCGGCCAACCATCATTTCCATAAGGAACAGTAATAGATCAATAAGCAGCCCGAATGGCAGCTCCAAAGTTCATTGCATTATTTCTCATGGTTGTTTGTGTGTGTGTTACTTCAGGTCCGTACCGACGAGCGCGTGTTAAAGACAGATCAAGGCTTGCTACTACGTTCCCTCCAGTCCTCCGACTCTGGCATCTACGTCTGCACAGCCACAGAGAAGAACTTCAAGCACACTTTGGTCAAACTTCAGCTGGTGGTCTTGACCAGCCAGGCCGTCAACAACATCCTGGTGGAATCAGGCCGTCCTGTGACATCTTCGCTCCAATCCAGCCCCTGGACCCCCAGCGCCGGACAATACAAAGACCTTCTGACCATCCTCAGTCAGCCTGAGATGGGCCTCATAAACCAGTACTGCCAGGACTATTGGCAATATGGAGACTCTCTGACGGGAGTAATCAAGGCCAAAGACCTCAAAGAGCTGAAGGAACAGAAGAAACCGAGGAATCGCAGACATCATGGGGACCAGGAGGAGACATGAGGAGATTTCCACCCCCCGGCCTTATAGAAAAGACTTATAAAAGAGGAAAACCTGTAAAAAAAAAAAAAAAAAAAACTTCCATCAACTGAAACCGAACTTGCAAGCAACAAACGGAATTCCCTTTTAACACATAAAGATGATATCATACACAGTATTTATTGTAGGTTGTATATAGTACCATTCTGTGGATTTCTTTGTACTTAAATAGAAAAATCAATGCTCTTTGTGTATAAGTACCTAACGGGCATATATTATTGTTATATTATTTTTATTGTCACAAATACAAACAAAACAAAGGAAATTCGTTTTCCATTTTCCGGGCATTGACGACTCGTATAAATTGACGTAAATTCAAAGACTATGAACTATGTTGAACTTGAGGGGTATGGGTATGGAAAGAGCGACGGGGATGAATCTTGACCCTGGACTCACAGAAAGACATTCAGAAAAGGCGGGGCTGGAGACGCTGACATCATAATGCACCTCACCACTAGTCCCACCCCTAAGTGCATTCTGGTCCCTCATTGGTTCCAATGATACACCAGCTCATATTGTCTTCCTAATGTCACTCTGTATGCACAACGCATCTGTTTAATTGCACACATGTTTGTAAGGTAATCAAGTTTCATGGCACAATTTTTTTTGTGACTGTTTTGACAAATGTAAAACAGCTGCTGAGGGCTCTTAGTAAGCTATTATTGTTTTAATGCCACTTTTGAAAAGACTAAAAGCACAAACCAACTCGCACCATGATGATGTCATGAATGCACAAATGGGAAAGCACCTCCAGGTCATATTTCACCTTTAAAAAAGTTAATAAATCCATTCTTTTAAATCATTATTTTCATATACAGTAAGCAAATTCCCCCCTATGTTTTAATGTTCTTATAAAAATTTTCTCATTATGGTGAAAAAAAAATATATATATATATATATATACTGTATATATATATATATATATATATATATATATATATATATATATATATATATATATATATATATATATATATATATATATATATTATATTATATTATATATGATATTATGATAATTATATTTAAAGACGGAAATGTCACAATGCAAAACTGGTGACATGGGACTCACTTTTAAGCAACAATTATATATAATTAGATTCCATTTTAGTTTGGGGTGAAATATGATCTGGTATTGTTTTTAGAGATTCAGCTAATTATGGCACATAGCCTAAATATGAATTTAAATAAACTGGTGTAGACTACAATATTATAAAAGACACATCCTGATATGTGACAAAACCTACATTCATTTTCAAAATGTGTTCACACTGTATAGTGCATTTTATCACAGTTTTAAACTACTCGAGGTCTTGGGAATCTGGCTTTTCATTGTGTGCATGATTTATGTAGTGGTATTGTGATTACGAAATTAAAGATAGCTACGCTGCAGTTCTTTCTGTTCATATATTTTTATGGTCAGGTCGGGGTTGGACAGAAGGCTGATGGTCTTTTTCTGCGCAGCTTATACAGGCAAGACAGAGGGCAACTATTCACCTTAAAACGTTGACTAACTGTTTCCTCAACAGTTGATGGTATTGTTACTGTTCCTACAAAAGCACCACATGATCCCAAATCCACTATGAAGCAGTGTCTTGCAGCGAGAGAAAATAGTTGTACAATTTTTGGTATTTTTAAGATGTGTCTTTAGAAATGTTTGTGTTTTTATTTTGTCATCAGTTTGAGACTAAATGCACAGGTGATGTTACTGTGATAATTGTGTAAATGATTTTCTTTCCCCTCTTGCCGTTGCTAACTAATAAATTAAAGCTCTATATTTTATAGTAATTCAGCTGGCCATTTTTTTTCTTCACCAGCTGATACTTTGATCTCAGACTCGGGGGGGGGGGGGGGAGTTTTTTTTTATATATATATATATATATATATATATATATATATATATATATATTTTTTTTTTTTTTTTTTTTTGGAAGAATCCTGGGCTGACAAGACTGAGGATGGATTTGCTGGTATGTTTGAGAAAGTAAAGCTTTCATAAAGCATTATCATAGCTTTTGCATGCTGACACCAGTGGTATTTCTGTTAAAATTCAGATTTATCAAGCAGTTTGTATCAAAAAAAAAAAAATTGATGGTATTGTTACTGTTCCTACAAAAGCACCACATGATCCCAAATCCACTATGAAGCAGTGTCTTGCAGCGAGAGAAAATAGTTGTACAATTTTTGGTATTTTTAAGATGTGTCTTTAGAAATGTTTGTGTTTTTATTTTGTCATCAGTTTGAGACTAAATGCACAGGTGATGTTACTGTGATAATTGTGTAAATCAGTGGTTCCCAACCTTTTTCAACTCGCGGCCCACACAACCAAACACATATGTTTGCGCGGCCCACTTCAAAAAAATTAACTGACCCCGCTATTGTTGGGTTAATAACTTAGTACTCAGAAGCTAGATTTTAAACTGTATTTATTGAATAAACATGGACAAAAAAAAAAAAAAAAAAAACTATCGCGATTTTTTTGATCAATTTTGCAATTGTGACACACACCGATATGCTTTTACAGTCATATATGCATTCAGGATTAATTTTAAACATATTTCCAAAAGAAAACCAATCAGAGCTTTATCAAAAAGTTGTAACATCTCTAGAACAGACATAAGTCAAAATGATCACTATAGTGAAGATGTAAAAAAATGTATAGACTTGTGGCAAAAAAAAAAAAAAAATCCTGTATACAGGGACTTTTTTTTCTTTTTGCCATGCATTCTTCATAGAGCTCATTAATTGTAGCGGTGCCTCAGGTGTTTGCAGTGTGTATACAGTAGGCTATGTGTTTGCAGTCAGCAGTGAGAGCGCATAAATATAACGCGAAAGCACATTAAAATAATGCACGAGTGCGAATCTCTCTGTTCGCACGCAGATTTCCTTTGCTCGTTCACACTTAAAACGTGTCTCCTCTCACTTAAACTGCATCCTGTTCACTAACAAATTCACTCTATGCTCATGTGTTGGACATGAATTATTTTCGCACATTTTTATTTCTAGCCTTTTACCGCAGTGAGAACGCTCTGATCCGTCAACATTGGCTCAGAAAAAAGGCGCATCGCAGACAGTGTGTGAACCTGGAGTTAGGCATATGCCCAGTCTCTGTTCTCGCGCTAGGCGCAATGCATTCTGATTGGATCAGATAGCATACTACGGGAGGTCAGGGACACGGAAAACTGTGCTATAAAGCGATTTAGAAATCGCGCACGCTCAAATCGTGATTTTAGGACGTTTCCTTTTAATCGCACAGCCCTAGAATGGACTGCAAATGAACAGAAAATAATTGGCGGCCCACCTGCAATGGGCCGCGGCCCACAGGTTGAAAACCACTGGTGTAAATGATTTTCTTTCCCCTCTTGCCGTTGCTAACTACTAAATTAAAGCTCTATATTTTATAGTAATTCAGCTGGCCATTTTTTTTCTTCACCAGCTGATACTTTGATCTCAGACTCGGGGGGGGGGGGGGAGTTTTTTTTATATATATATATATATATAGATATATATATATATATATATATAAGTTTTTATATATATATATATATATATATATATATATTTTTTTTTTTTTTTTTTTGGAAGAATCCTGGGCTGACAAGACTGAGGATGGATTTGCTGGTATGTTTGAGAAAGTAAAGCTTTCATAAAGCATTATCATAGCTTTTGCATGCTGACACCAGTGGTATTTCTGTTAAAATTCAGATTTATCAAGCAGTTTGTATCAAAAAAAAAAAAAAAATTATATATATATATATTTCCTCACCCTTAGGTCATTCCGAACCTGCGTTACTTTTTTTCTTAAATGCAAAAATTAAAAATGTTAATTTGGGGCTTAGAATAATATTCCCTGGAATGTTGATGTTAATGTTTAGAGAAAGAGTACGCCCCCCCCCCCCAAATGTCTTTATTTTATTTTATTTTTTTTTATTGTTCACTTAGTTCATATGTACTCTAAATTTATGATGGAGTTAATGCAGGAAATGTGTTTAAATCGAGGTTGGTGCAAATGCATTAATTTATATTGAGTGATGCTCAAGTAGGCATGTTGTTATAGCGATCTTACAGGAGAGGGCGCCCACAGAAGACAGGGGCGGGCGCGGAGAAGATGCAGAAGAAGAGTGTTGTTAAATATTATTGTGAACGCACGCAGAGTTTTGTCTAATGTGAATAAATGCCATGCAGTGAACCAGATTAAACGAACCCATCAAATTATGCACATCTTGGAATTGATTCATTTCGACATGCAACAAACTTGGAGGCACTGCTGGGATTTGTAAGAAGTGCGAGACGAATTGCGAGCCGAAGGATCACTGTGAGCACGCGAGAGAGCGGAGAGTCTCGGCCGGGTAAGCGGATGTATATCCGGAGCGTGAGATGGATCTGGAAGCTCTAGCCGAATGGGTAACGGAGAGACTGGGGCTGTTGGCGCTCAATCAAGTGAAGGAGGTATGTGATTGTAACAAAATCCCTACCGCAAATGTCTCTACTAGGCGTGCACTTATCAGAAAGATTACCGAGTCGACTGATGCCGCGATTGAGAGGGAGGAGGAAGACGTGGCGAAGCACTATCTGTGTTCAATGTTGTCGTTCATGGAGACGCAGGGAGAAAACGAGAATGGGGAAAATGGCGATAGCAATAAGATGGAGTCGGACAGCTCGCGAATTGAACAGGATGTTGTTAATGAGGCGGATTCACAAAAAAGTCTCCCTGAATTACAAATTGGAAATATGAAGATGAGAGATGAAATGGGAAAAAAATAAAAGTGTTAAAATCAGCCTCAAGAACAGCATGAATTTATTGGCATGGCCCCTGAAGTCACTGTGAGAAGGGATTTCAAAGTCTGCGGTCAGATTGGAGAGAGTGGGCAAAAAGATAAACTGTCATTCACTAATTTGATGCACCAGGTTGACAAAGGGCTGAGAAGAGGCCACAGTGAAGCAGAAATTATTGAAGCAGTAATAAAAGCTATCAGCCCAGGATTAAGTTTACGCAATATGCTGGAAATTAAGAGAGATCTCACTCTTTCACAGTTGAAAACAATATTGAAGGGACATTTCAAGGGGAACAGTTCTACAGATCTGTACTACAAATTTTTGAACATCACTCAAAGCACCAACGAATCACCACAAGCTTTCCTTTTTAGAGCCATTGAGATAAAAGAAAAACTGTTGCGCACTTGTGAAGAAGGTGGAGAATATTTCAGTACAGATCACATACAAAAGAAGTTTCTACGCTCTGTTGGCACAGGTTTGATCAGCGATCATATTAAATTTCAGATGAGGCCATACCTGGACGATTCAAAAATATCAGATGAAATGTTGATAAACAAAATGAATGAAGCCGCTGGTGATGAAACAGAAAGACTAAATAAACAAAAGAAGAACACCGGAAGTAAAGTGGAAAATATACACAAATTGTGTCCAGAAACGCTGTAGAGCGTCAAAGAATTCAGCAGAGGGCAGAAGCGATGTAAAAATATCTCTTCATTCCATGAGACCAGACAACTCAACCTCCCTTCTGAGTTATTGCGACCAACAAGAGAAAACCCAAGAGCACCTGCGCCAAAGGATTAAACAGCTGGAGGAGGAGTTAAAACAAAGAGGAAAAACAGAGCATGCTAGAGCTACCACCTACACCAACCACATACCTTTTCAACGACATCCAAGATTGGAGAACCTCATTTGTCCTAGATGTATGGTTGACTGTTTCTTTGAATGCATGCCCGTGCAGGCACTCTGGGACACAGGGTCGCAGGTGACCATCATCAATGAGGAATGGAAGAATATTTGCTTTCCCCACATTGAGACACGCAAATTAAGTGAGCTGCTGGACGAAGGTGAAACCCTTATTGGCCGAGCAGCCAACCAAACTGATATACCCTTCTCGGGATGGGTGGAGTTGAAGTTTCAACTTGGGCCAAAAAGAGGGGCTCAGGCTGAACTCCTGGTACCTGTGCTTCTCTCCAGTGAGCCAGGCGTGGGGCAGCCTCCAATTATTGGTTATAATGTTATTCAACAGCTAGTAAGAAAAAGGGAATGGAGCAGCACCCTGATATCATTCCAGAAGTGGTAAAGGAAGCTTTCTCATGTGACAGACGAAAAGCGGTGAAATGCAGAGTGAGAGCTGGTCCTCTTGTTTCAAGACAGGAAGTCCTGTTTGAACCTGAAGTTATTCCACAGTGGCCTGAGGGACTTGATGTAACTAAGATGGTAATCAGTCTTCAGAAGGGAAACTTGACTAAGGTTCACATCCCAGTTACCAACATCAGCAATGTGGACATTATGCTTGCTCTCCGCACTGTACTAGGACGAGTTCAGCAAGTCAGGTCCATTTATCCAGCAGACGCCAAACCCACTAAAGTTAAGTCAGGCTTGAATGACATTGAAGAGGATGTAGTGGCGACGGGAGTAGTGGTTGCTGAAGGTAAGGACATGATAAGCTGTGAGGTGAAGGATCTGAACAAGAGTGACAACACTGGACAAGATACTAATAGAAAACTGTGAGACCCACCAGTGTCAATTTACCATCTCACTCCTGAGCAACAGAGAAAAGTTAAAAAGCTGCTGAGGGAGGAGTGTGCAGCATTTTCAATGGATGAAAATGATGTGGGGTGCATCCCGTCACTCCAAATGAGAATCAGGTTGAGTGACACGACACCAGTAAAGTGTACGTATGTTTCCGTACCAAAACCTCTACACAAGGAGGTGAAAGAATATGTGGAAGACCTCTTGAATAAAGGATGGATTCAAAAGTCTCTTTCCTCCTATGGATCTCTAATTGTCTGTGTCCGAAAGAAAGACGGAAGTCTACGTCTCTGTATAGATTACCGGGAGCTCAACCACAAATCCATCCCAGACCGTCACCCTATCCCACGGGTGCAGGACATGCTAAACAGTTTATGTGGAAGTACATGGTTCTCGGTTCTGGATCAGGGGAAGGCGTATCATCAGGGGTTTGTGGAGGAGGGCAGTCGACCATACACAGCTTTCATAACACCGTGGGGCCTTTATGAATGGGTCAGGATCCCCTTTGGGCTGTCCTCTGCCCCTGCCGAGTTCCAGCGCAGTATGGAGGAGGGTTTGGTGGGACTCAGGGATTACACCTGCCTTCCATACATAGATGATAACCTCATACATAGCAAGACATTAGAGGAGCATCTCTGTGATGTTAAGGAAGTACTACGCCGCTACCAAGCTCATGGAGTGAAGCTTACAGCCAAGAAGTGTGAATTGTTCAGGGCTGAGGTAAAGTTCCTGGGGAAAATAGTCTCTAGAGGGGGATACACTATGGACCCCAAGGAAATTGCACCCGTACAAGCAATAAGGGACCGTAAGCCTAAGACGGTTGGAGATCTCAGACAATTGCTGGGGTTCCTGTCTTACTATCGCATGTACATTCCTAGTTTTTCCCAAATTGCCAGACCGCTCTATGAACTATTGTCAACAGGGAAGCCTTCGGGAAAAGGGACAAGCAGTAAAGAGGACAACAGTAAGAAGGGTCGGGGTAAAGGGGGAAAACCAGCTCAACTTCATTCCAGTTGGCCTATAAATTGGACAGAAAAACACCAGGATGTCATCAACCGACTACTTGAATTCTTGCTTCATCCTCCGATCATCGGCTACCCTGATTTTAAACAGCCCTTCATCTTGCATTGTGATGCGTCGCAAGACGGACTGGGTGCAGTACTATATCAGAGGCAGAAAGGGAGACTGGTGATCATTGGCTTTGGGTCACGGACCCTAACAGCTCCAGAGAAGAATTACCATTTGCACTCGGGGAAACTGGAATTCTTGGCGATGAAATGGGCCATTTGTGAACAATTCCGTAAATACCTGTATCACGCAACCTCCTTTGTGGTCTATACGGACAACAATCCGCTGACATATGTTTTGTCTACGGCCAAGCTCAATGCCACCACCCACAGATGGATTGCAGAGTTGGCTGACTACAATTTCACCATCAATTATAGACCAGGCCGCATACACCGGGATGCTGATGGGCTGTCAAGGATGCCTCTGGACATGGAAAGTTACATGCTAGGCCAAGAGTCATAGCTGCTGTCACGGATGCACTTCTCCTGAAGCCGGAGGAAGAGAGGCCCTGGATGTGTCCAACCGTCTTAACAGCAATTTGTTCTGAGGCAGAGCAGGAGCAAGGAGCAACACAAGAGACCAAAGTGACCCCAGACGAATTGATAGGAGCACAAGAAAAAGATCCAGAGCTTGGAAAGGTGCGGGAGTATGTGCTAGCAAAACGTTGGCCGAGGTTGGTGGGACGAGATGGTCGCGATGAGTTGACTGTTCTGTATAGGCAGAGAAACAGGTTGTATGTGGATGAGGAAAGAGTATTGTCTCGACAATTGGCAGGACGTACCCAGACAGTGCTGCCCAGAAAATACCCCAAGTTGGTGTTTAAGGAGCTTCATGAGGAGATGGGTCACCAGGGAGTCGAGCACATACTCAGTCTCATCCTGGACAGGTTCTATTGGCCTCACATGCAAGCTAATGTGGAACATTATGTCACCAAGGAGTGTAGCTGTCTGAAACACAAGCGTCCAAATAGAGTGACGAGAGCCCCATTGGTCAATATAGTGACGACTTACCCTTTCGAACTGGTATCAGTGGATTTTCTACATCTGGAGTGCTACAAGGGTGGCTACGAATACATCCTAGTATTAATGGACCACTTTACACCAGCGTACACTTGCAAAAATAAGTCTGCAAAAACAGTGGCAGAAAAGATCTTCGGCAACTTTGTTCTCAGATATGGGTTTGCCACTAAACTCCACCACGATCAGGGAAGGGAATTTGAAAACAAGCTGTTTGAGCGCATGGAGGTAATCTGTGATATCCAACACTCCCGCACAACCCCATACCACCCTGCTGGAAATGGGCAGGTAGAAATGTTCAACAGAACGTTGTTGTCAATGCTGAGATCCCTGCCGAGTCAAGCCAAGGCTGATTGGAAGAGCTCTCTAAACAAGGTCGCCCACGCGTATAATTGTACGCGCAGCGAAGTGACAGGTTATGCCCCATATTACCTTCTGTATGGCAGACACCCGAGGCTGCCCATTGATGTAACGTTTGGCCTGAAGCCAAGGGAGAGTGGAGTGTCACCTAGTGATTATGCTGCCAAGTGGAGAAAACGCATGAAAGAGGCATATGAAGTGGCATCAAGGACAGTTCAGAAAGAACAGAGGAGAGCAAAACAAGGCTGTGACAAGAAGATATATGGAGCAGATTTCCAGCCGGGAAACAGAGTTTTGGTGAGAAATCGGGGAGAAAGAGGTGGTCCAGGGAAACTCCGGTCATACTGGGAGGATCGAGTGCATGTTGTGACCGAGAGGAAGTATGCAGACGGCCCAGTGTATGAGGTTAAGCCAGAACATGGCCCAGGGGAAGCGAGGGTCCTACACCGAAACCTTTTGCTGCCTTGCGACTTTCTACCTGTTGACGATGCCCAGCAGAACAAGAGTAAAATTAAATCAAGGGGAAAAGTGACAGTGGCAAAGGGGTAAAAAGGACACACACCAAGTGGATTCTGAGATGGAAGAGGATTCCAAGAATGAGGATGACTGGAGAGGCTGGACGACAATGCCGGTAAAGCAATGCAAAGAGAGAGAAAGCCGACCAAAAGCTGAGGAGAATGAGTGCCAATTAGGGGCAACAGAAGGAGAATTAGACCAAGAGCCAGAATGCGAACAAGTACTGCCCATGGAAATGTGTGATGAAGGGGACAGAACTTCTGAGAAGTCTGCGAGTGAACTGGAGGATGAAAATGAGGCGGCAGAAGGGGGACAGGAGACATCATCCGATGAGGCAGACGACATCAGCCCAGCAGCAACTCACCAGCCACAAAGAATGTATCCTTTCAGACGAAGGCACCCACCAACAACACTGACTTATGATACATTAGGAACACCCTCTCTTACACATAAAGTCATTTGATTTCATATTTGTTATGTAAAGTAGTAATAACACAGTTCACAGTTCATAGGTTCATAATGAAGAAAACGTTAATGGGATTATGTTTCATTTAATACACATAAAGTATCAGTAAGCAGACATTGGCACATAGATTGCTTAAATATGATGATAAAGTCAGAACAGCACATATGTGGGTCTGTGTATAGAGCATAGAGTATGTTTACGGTTGAAACCTTTCAGCACTTGATGCGGGGCCCGTCCTATGGCAGAGCAATATTTCAGACATCATGTGGCCAGTGGTGTCTACTTCAACAGATGACATGAAATGGGAGATAAATGTCATGCATTCACAGTTCAAGACTAATTAGCATCAAGTATAGAGACTGACTCCCTAATGTACTTAATTGTTGCAAGACTCTATGACACTTTGGGAACTATGGAATGCTGAGACAGCATTCATTTTTGGAGGGGAGAGTAGTGTGGGGCTTAGAATAATATTCCCTGGAATGTTGATGTTAATGTTTAGAGAAAGAGAACGCCCCCCAAATGTCTTTATTTTATTTTTATTTTTTTATTGTTCACTTAGTTCATATGTACTCTAAATTTATGATGGAGTTAATGCAGGAAATGTGTTTAAATCGAAGTTGGTGCAAATGCATTCATTTATATTGAGTGATGCTCAAGTAGGCATGTTGTTATAGCGATCTTACAGGAGAGGGCGCCCACAGAAGACAGGGGTGGGCGCGGAGAAGATGCAGAAGAAGAGTGTTGTTTAGTAGTATTGTGAACGAACGCAGAGTTTTGTCTAATGTGAATAAATGCCGTGCAGTGAACCAGATTAAACGAACCCATCAATTCATTTCGACATGCAACATTAAGCATATATGTAATGACCAGAAACTGGCAAGGTTCAGATTGCGCTGTAACAGTGATATATAATATCAGGTACCGTACGCATAGACATCAAAGAGGGTTTGAGCACCTGCCCTTTTTCTTCCTCAAGATAATTTTTTTTTCTGGGGAGTGTAAACTTTGCCACATCATCGCCATTGGCAGGTGTGGCAAAAAGTTAGTTTTAGGCCCTATATGTATGCATGTATGTATATGTGTGTGTGTGTGTGTGTGTGTGTGTGTGTGTGTATACAACTTTCCATGTCAAACAAATAAAAACAATCTAAATATCAGGTCAGGTTGGGAAATGTTGAGACTTTCTCCCCTCCCTGTCTCCACAACAAAGCAGTATAGCACACATTGATCGGCACATGCACACACCACTGACAGGCAGAGATCCGCAGAAGTGAACCTCTCCCTACCTTTCCATTTGTGTTCGTCTTGGTGTGGAGGTGAGTGGTGATGAACAACAGACAGGCTCCCAACCCTGGTCCTGAAGATCAGGGTTGGGAGACACACCTGATTCAGGTCATCAGCTCATTAGTAGAGACCTCAAATTGGTGTGTCAGAGAAAGGAGACATGCAAAATATGCAGTGTAGGGGTGCCTCCAGGTCCACTGGACTAAGCTATCTATGCCTTGAATTTTCAGCGAATTTTCCAAAAGGCAATTTTAGTTGTCTTGCTAACATCCACGACTCATGAGAGAGTTACCATGTAGGTTAGTAGGTTAGACCATTGTGCGCTCTTTTATGGCATGATTCAGTTTATTAAAGCTGCAGTTCTTAAGTTTTGCCTCTTTGTCGCCATCTCTGTTAGAAAACCTGCAATTGCAGCTGTTTGCAGAATTATCTTCCTTGCATGGGTTGTGCGTTGGCATGGTTCCAGCACGGATGAATCTAATGTTTTGATGAGTATGTGTGGATATTTACTGTACTTCACAATCACAAATTCTAGCCTACGTCTTGGAATATATGACTCAAATAAGAATTTTCACCAGCTATTTTCATCTGAACAAGTAACAAATTTGTTCTTACTGAGAAAAAAAAGCATTGCAATAAATCATGCTATAATGGTGATCTAATCTAACGATTGATTAGCATAATCAGTTGACTGGTGACTCTGTGATTTTAATTTTAGATCTACAGTAAGTGCAGCATTAGATACTATTGATCACAATATCCTTATTACTCATTTAAAAATGAATGTGGGTATCTGAGACGTAGCTCTTGAGTGGTTCAGATCATTTCATTTTAATAGGACCTTTTCAGTTAATATCAGTCAGTCTTATTCAAAATCTGCTCCATTGAATTGTGTTGTTCCCCAAGGTTCAATTCTTGGTCGTGTCTTGTTCTTAAAGGTCCCCTTCTTCGTGATCCCATGTTTTAAACTTTAGTTAGTGTGTAATGTTCTTGCTAGGGTATAAATAATATCTGTAAAATGCTAAAGCTCAAATGTCAATGCCAAGAGAGATATTTTATTTAAAAGAATTTGCCTACAAAACACGACCCATTTGGACTACATCCCTCTAGTTCCTGCAGTAATGACGTCACTAAAACAGTGTTTTTCACTAACCTCCGCCTACATGAATTCACAAAAAGGGGGCGTGGTCTTGTTGCGCTCTGACGGAGTAGAAGGAAGAGCTGCGTTTTTGTTTGCCATGTCGTTGAAACGCTGTTATTTTCATCTTGGAGTCAACTCATCTTTGTTTGGGCTTCCCAGGGACGCTGTACTTGGAGATTAATGGTTACAATTTATGTTTAACTCCTCAATCTCAATCAGTTTAATGCCGGATTCGCACAAAGATTATTCTTGAAAGATGGAGCAGTTCCCTTTGTCTGGAGAAGGCATTGTTTATGGACCACAACCGGTAAGTGTATTTTATTGTTTAAGTTGGTGCATTTAACAGTTTCTGTAACTTATTACACAAAGGGAAAAGTGTTAAGCTTTGTAAACTAGATGTTAGGGCTGTGGAAAAAAATGAATGCAATTTTCATGCACATCTCATCAGTAAAAACGCTCCTGTGATTATAAGTACATCTCCAGCACGTGCGTTCTAGCCCAATCACATTAGCAGGAGGGCAGTGCGCGCTCAGCTGCTGTCAAATCACAACACAGGAACCGCTGGCCCAATCAGAACTCGTTACGTTTTCTGAAGGAGGGACTTTATAGAACAAAGAAGTCATCAGCCCGTTTTTATGACAGTGAAAACAGAGGTATACAGATAGGTGAATTGTGTGAAAAATACTGTGTTTTTTTACACGCGAAACATAAACACATGTTATATTGTACACTGTAAACACAATTAAAAAAGCATGAGTTTTTTTTCATTGTTTTGCGAATACAGGACAAGAGGAAAATCACATCTCTACTAAATTGTTTGCATGAAGTTAAACTATGAATGTCAGCAATTATTTATTTATTTTTATCTAAATGCAAGTAAGACCAAGGTAATTTGATTTGAAAACTCTGAGTTTCAAGTTCTTTTCTGATTTGGATTTGAACTTGACACCTTTCCGTAAATCAGTATTTAAAAATCTTGGGGTTCAGTTTGATGTCTCTCTGAAATTTGATAAACAGATCAATTTGGTGGTTAAGTCTTGTTTCTTTCATTTGAGAATACTAGCTAGTTAAAACCATTTCTGTCAACCAGAAATTTTCAAAAGCTTATTCATGCCATTATTTTTGTAAGACTGGATTACTATAATACTTTATATGCAGGTGTAAGACAATCGCTGTTAACTCGCTTACAACCAGTGCAGAATGCTGCTGCTAGATTATTGACAGGTGTTAATAAACACCAGCATATAACACCTTTTTTAGATACTTTACATTGGCTTCCTAAAGAGTTGATTTTAAACTACTTATCTTAATATATCAATCTGACACCCTCTTATTTAACCAATCTTTTACATGTACACAAACCTCAAAGGAATCTAAGGTCATCAAACCAGATGATTTTAGACACCCCTAGGACAAGATTAAAGTTGGCATTTTCAGTGGTGTCCCGTAAGTGCTGGAATAGCTTGACTTTATATCTTAGACTTTTACCTACATTGGGTTCTTTAAAAAATAATTTAATTGGAGTTAGCCTTTGGTTCCACTCTTTGACTTAAAAGAAAGTGTCTCTCCTTTTTTTCTATGATGTTTGTTTTACTTGCTTTTTATTTCTCTTTTGCTTCCTGTGATGTTGGTGATGATGTTGGTTTCTTCCTATGATGCTATTGTACAGCACATTGGTCAACCCAGTGTTGTTTAATTGTGCTCTATAAATAATTAAAATAAGAAAGAAAGAGAAAGACCAGCAACTAATATTTGCCCATTCCTTCCAAATTAATTTTGTCTGAGTTTCTAGTAAAATATGTAAAAATCCCTGAAACAAGATAAATTCATGAGAAATAACACTGCAAAAGATATTATTATTATTATTATTATTATTATTATTAGATAATGTACCTTTAAGGATTTTCTTTAAGAATTTTCTTTGTGTATTTAGCCTTGTTTATTGTGTAGTGTATGTTTCACTTGTGATTGTTGTATAGCTAATAATAATAGTAATAAATGTAAAATCTGCTTAAGTGTTGAGAAAAAAAGCTGCATAGCATATTAATTTCTCTTTTTAATAAAAAAGAAAAATTCCCCAATACTTTGGTCTGCTGGCGCAAATGTCATAATCAGCGCAAAACGTGTACAGTCCGATTTTTCTAACTACCGCATGCACATGCATGCTCAGCTCGCACTTGCACCTTGGTGTTTTTTTATGCAGAAAGTCTACAAGGTGGCAACACTGCCCCATTATTTTACAGCTGAAAAAGAGTCAGATGAGACAGCAACTACAATACATTGTTTGAAATGACTAAAATATATTCGCAACACTAATTAAAATGAATCAAGTCAGTGAATGCTGATACCTTGTGAAGAGAAATAGCACAAATATTCTGATTCTGAGTAAAGAGAAATTTGCTAAATTTAACATTCTGCTGTTACCATCATTTGTTAAGTCATCAATAAACATGAGACCGCATGCATGCCCATGCTATGGATCATAAGCAGTTGCTCTTTTTCCTCCAAACTTTTGCTTTCCCATCAGTTTGATAAAGGTTAATCTAAAGGTCTTTGCTCACTGAGTCCCGAAATTCTTGTTCAAAATTTTTTGCACGTAGAAAATAAATTCGACCCTGATGTTGTGTCAATTACACACTGCCTCCGAAACTCTCGTTGGATCAGTTTAAATGTTCTGCATTCGCATCCAGTAGCAAGCATTAGATAGGAAAGGATGATGAATATGAAAATTTTTGGACTCAAGTGTTCAAGCACATTTAGTCTTATCTGTCCATATCTGTCTTATATGTCAGACCTCTACTGGCCCATGATGTGGTACTCTCGATAATGGTGGTGGACAGTGACATAGAAGAGAAGAATTGTTGAATAAAGTATTCTTTGCACACAAAAGGTATTCTTGTATATTCGTAACATTACAGATGAACCACCCATGTCACCTGGACTATTTTAACCATGTCCTTACTATTTTTCTGGGTCTGGGAACATTTCAGTTACATTGCTCTCTATGGAGGGTCAGAAAGCTCTCGGATTTCATCTAAAATGTCTTCATTTGGGTGAACTATCCTTTTAACAGGTAAAGTATGTGTGTTGAAATGTCAGCGCATTTTTGTAGTTTTCTCAGTGGCTTTAGTTACTACAGTTACTAAACATCATTCCCAGTGAGGACATACAGATCTTCTGCCGGTCACTGTATTGTTGTTGTTCTCTGGGCACAGTGGGCATCATCACGGGCATCTCATTCAGGCAAAATAGGATCTCATCATCACTAGCCTCTTTTGTCCCATTTGTGTCCCCCAACAGACAAACCTCTGTCTCTGTCTTATCTGATAGCTCCCATCATTCCCTGTGTCTGGTGTCTCAGTGCCAGTGGTGGGCACAGTCGTCGCAGTGACTGGCTGTTCTCACCCACCGGGGTGATGGATGATTATCGGATTGAATAGCTGAACACACTGAGGATAAACGGCTCAGAATGCTTATCTCCAGACCCATCTCAGAGGGGGAAGGGGTGCCATCCTTTCAACATGCCATCATAGGCTGTCATTATTATGGAAAGGCCTCTATTCATGCTTACAAAGTCTTTTGTTTACTGTTGAAAAACCTCATTATCAGTCTGACATGAAAGCTCCAGAATAACTTTTATCGATTATGTTTTGCCCAAGCAGATGTTTTTAGAAGTGTAGCACTCTGGAAAGAAATGAACGCATGGAATAACACTTTTTAAGTAACCTGATAAGTCTTGAAAGACATTAGGAGAGACGTTTGCTGGTATTATCAGGTTGTGAGATCAGTGACTCAGAGGAAGAGATTCCTGGCAGTGCTATTATAGCATTCAGAGTGCAGGGTAAATCAAGTACAGGACGTCACATTTGTAAAGTCTGTGGTCCGGACAGGAATTTAGTAGGCCAGTACAGACTCAATTTGATGTCATTAGAAACATCCTTTAAAGTGGGTTAGATGCTGATGATAAATGTGGATTCATTTTCAGACTTTGAGGTTAAGTGATGCATTGGGCAGAGGATAAAAAGTTCTCACGTCTTATTACAAGAAGAGAGAGAAGTCATTGCCTTATTATCTGGTTGCTAATCTTTAAATATTTATTTACTAAATGACGTAATTATATGTGATGTACTAAATGATGTGAACCAGCAGAGGGCAAGCTTTACTAAGCCTCTAAGATGTTTGCTTTCTGATGCACTGCAAAGGAGTTGGCCACTGCAATTAATGGGTTCTATATATTTTCTTAAGTTCGTTAGAATCAAATCTTAGAATAAAAACTAACATTATTAATAAAAATTTCGAGTGAGTGAGTGACCCTAACCATATATATCCATCTATCGATCTATCTGTCTGTCTGTCTATCTATCGATCTATCTAGATTGTTTAACTGTTGCATTAACTGCTATACCTAATTAGGAAGTATACAGGGCCAGATAATATTTTGGTTAAATGGAAAATATGGCTCATTTTCACTTCAAAAATAGTTTGACCTATTTTGTTATGATGTACTTATTAATATATAGTTGTTTTGGTAGCACTTTATTTTACAGTCCTGTTCCTCGTGTACATACTATGTACTTATTATAGTAATTACAATAATTATGTAATAACTAGGTACTAACCCTGAACCTACCCCTAAACCTAACCCTACCCCATGTAGTTACCTTGTCTTACCAGAACTTACACTGCAAGTAGACTATAAGTACATGTACGTACTGTACACATACTGTAAAATAGTGCAACTGTTGTTTTAATCTGTTTTTATTTTCCCAGTATAGATAGATAGATAGATAGATAGATAGATAGATAGATAGATAGATAGATAGATAGATAGATAGATAGATAGATAGATAGATAGATAGATAGATAGAGACCCAAACTTGCACTGGTGCATGTAATATGTGGAATTAATTAATATTTTGCCATTCATTGTAACTTCACTTTCACATTCTCCCAATGCCATTTACAAAATCAAACAGTATTTCTTCACTTACTTTCACCCTTTTCCCCTCTAATATATCATATCCTCACAAATAGACATTGAGAAGAACAATATCAACAAATAACTTCAGTTAAGGATGAGTCTGACACATTCCGCCATGCCAAATAATTACTCTAAGACCCTATGTGCAGATGCTAATCCAAGATTGTTCATGTAACCATCTACTTTTTAAAATGAGACATGGTCTTCTTAGATTTTTGACAAACATATTTAATTCTCAGTGTCTTACATTAAGAGTAGTTGTTGGATGTAACATGCAGCATATAAAAATACGACTACTAATGGATGATCATTCAGGATGTGTTTATTTTGAAAGCATGAAAGTCAGTTGAAGAATACAGAGGTTAAAGTGAAGAGAGGCCAGTCCTCAGTGTATTCACAGGTTCACAGTCAACCACTCTGAGAAGAACATCAGAGAGAATGAGGAAATCAACAGACATCGAACACCAAAGGCAATAGTGAAGCACTGTAAAAAAAAAAAATTGCTTTTAATTGTTTAACACAGTATCTAGCTGTGGTTTCAGTACACATGAATGCTATAAAAACATGTTTTCTTTTTTTTACTCTTCAAGACCCACATGAAACATTACTTACCACTGATTTATTTTAGGTCTTAATGGTGTGAGCTTTAGCATTTTTATACAAAATCAAAAGACAAAAAACAAAACAAAAAAACTCTCAAAGTCTCTGAGTAGATCGAACAAATAAAGGTATGAAACAGATTTTAGGAAAGGAAAGGAAATATTTAAGAAGATAAAAGAAGTGAAAGATACAAACTGACAGTGACACGTGTGAGATCCGATGTATATCAAAGCTGACTTCCGTAGAAACCCGTGCCAGCCCATGCTGTGCATCATCTTCAAATCAACTGACAGCATAACTGCATATCAAGGCCTTCCACTTTCAAACCTCCACTGACTCCTGCCATGTTTAGAAAATTACAGCATGTCACCACTGCACAACAATTACACATTGTTGACCACTGGAGGGGAAACTTTCATCACTGTTTTTGTTCACCTATATATAATAATTGTACAATAGGTGAACTTTCATTCATCTCTCTAGCTTCTCACCCTTCATTGTCAGCTTCAACAGAGGACATGCCAATCAGAAACTGAGTGTTCACATGGACACTGACATTGAGAGTAGCATCACAGTATCGCAGTTGTAGACTATTGCTCATATTAAGAGGTCAACCGTTTCATTTTGCTTTCATTAAGTTCTTTTAATCCTGCATCACCTGTCATTTCTCTGTGCTAAAATTGAAATATTTTTGTATGCTGAAAACAAAAACATCAACCTGTTCATGTAAAAGTCATGACAGCCCATAATAAGCTTTAAATGTACTGTAGAATGCATCAAATAAGATATGAATTTGTAATGCCATCAAGAGTAACAGACAGTAAACTCCACATAGTGTACTAGTGAAGCGTGAACATTTAATGAATAAGATCTGTGTGAAAGATGAGGTGTCTGTTGCTGACAGCAGACATTTTTATAAAATAAGTAAAGACGGAAAAAACAGCTATCGGCTAAAATCTTAAATCATTAAGGTTAGGGTTTGGTTAATGGGGCTAGACTTAATTAGGATCATTAGTGTTTAAGACTATCTGCTTTAGGCAGGAATATATCAAACCAATGTAGAGCACTGCAGGGAGGATGTATTTTTGTAACCCAAGTTATCACCCTGATTCCCTTGATGAACAGCCAATAGGATTTTAGTTATTGCAGAAATTAGTTTAACAAGAAGTTCATGATTCTTACATGTTTTGTTTAATATAATCCTAAACACATCATTTATGAATTTTGAAATTTAAATACAATCACCAGATTTATTTTTCTTTTTAACCTTTTTTATTGGGGTGCAAATTAAGTAGTATAATGCTTTGAAACAATCTGTTTCATGTTTAGCTCTAAATAAATAAAAGGAATTACTTGACAGGAATAAGTCAATATATGATCCTTGTTACATATTTGGAATAATTTAAAATAATGTAATAAATGAAATATCTCAGAATATATTTAAGTGCATTATGGATTAATAACATAAGATGCAATGAAAATATAAATATAATGATTAAATATATTGAAGGGTCTCAAAGGAGTAGTAATGTACATCTATGCCTCAGATGAAATTCTGTTGAAAACAAAGATCACTGTGTGTGGCTATAGGCCTGTGTACTTTTAAAATGGACAAGTATATTATTACTCAATACATGTACAATGTATGCAAATGAGTATATAATACATTATATGAACAAATCACATTTTCCACTGTTCATGTGGCTAGCTACCAAGCAGATCTTAGGTATTTCTTATGTTTACCTAATCTGCTCCATTTATTGGGCCACATGTCTCAACCATTAAAATGCCATTATGAGATGAATTTAGCCACCTTAGTTGCTGCCGAAGTATTTTTCATGTAAATCCCCTTAAACTGATTACAACATTTCATGAGCGTGTGTTCGATCAAGACATGACATGTCCATGTAAAGCTGAAGCTGAATGTAGCAGTTATCTGGTGTCGTAAACAGCAGATTTGTAAAAGCATGCTGTTCTTGGCTACGTCTAATCTACAGAGGTTAGTAAGCTATTTACAGAAACTATACATCACACACAAAGCTGTGTATCGGTGCACCTGCTCAAGATGGACGTTAACAAACTGCGATGCAATAAAATAAAAAAAGTACTTTTATAAAATGAGGCCTGCTTTAATCATCTATCCTAAAACATGTATGCGGATCAGTGCTAAAGATTCCAATCTTGGCTTAATGTAAGCAGAAAATAGCTTTTTTCTTCTTTTGCGCAAAGTTAAAGTAGCCTTCGATACACGTCACACAGCTTTGTGATTCAATAGAAAACAGATGCTTGCTGGGAAATGTTTTAGAAGTCGGCTCACGATAGAGCGTGTTGAGATTAATGCTATGTGCTGCGGGATCAGTATTAGCATGCTTGCTGCTTATGTACAAGTGTGTGGGCTCTAAACGCAGGTGGGAGAGAGGTAGCAAGATTAACCGCTCTGTCCCTCCCCTGTGTCTGATGGCAGGGGGGCTACAGCCTCTCCGTTGCATGGCGGTGTAGGATCGGGCTGTTCTGGAGCTGGGGTGTGAAGAACAGGCTCAGCTGGTGCTGCTGCTTCCACGGCGGGGGCTTCTGTGCTCGTCGAGTTGCTTTCAGCAGTACTCGATGGTGCTGTGGAGGCCTCTGATGGAGCTTGAGGGTTTTCCTGCGCCCCTGCTGCAGGCTTAGACACACCAGGTGCTGCTGCTGCTGCTGGTGCCGCCGTCTGATGCTCTGGTGCCCTGAGACGCTTCATCATGGTCGTGACACGTACCGCTTTCTACAGTGAGGGTGTAATCCAAATTTAATTTGGCCAAACTCAACTTCTTAACACAAAAGCGTGAACCTCATCTAGAACTTACCTTCCACTTAGCTTTAGCAAAGTTCTTCTCGATTTGTGCACACACGTTTTCCTTGATGTTCTTGTCTGATGCAGCATTTCCAGATATCCTTTAATGGTACAAAAAACATATTATATGGACGGAAAACTTGTTTTTAGATACAGTAATGTTCAAAGGTTTGGGGTCAAAAATGTTTTCTTCATTTAAAGAAACGCTTTTGTTCAGTAATGATGCCGCATTTAAGTTGGTCAAGTGACAATTACATTGTCACAAAAACCTAAAAACTTTGAAGTCATCAAAGAATCGTGAAAAATTAAATATTAAGCAAAATGGTGATAATCTTGGGCAGAAAATCAGCATATTTAAATGATTTCTTAAGGATTGTGTGACACTTAAGACTGGAGTAATGATGCTGAAAATTCAGCTTTGCATCACAGGAAATTATCCATTTTAAAATCTATTAAAACAGAACACATTTATTTTAAATTATAATATATTACACAATATTACTGTTTTCACTGCATTTCATTGCAGCATGGTAAGCATACAGTAAGAGACTACTTTTAAAAATACTACAAAAGTTTATGTAACCCCAACTTTTGAACAGAGGTGTATTTCATACACATTTTTTTTTTCTCAGTAGTTAGGGATGCAAATGTATTGAGTAATTGGGTTACACTTTAGTTTAATGTATCATTGTTACAATGTAATTATATCATAAATTAATAAATTATGTTCTTACTATATGGTTAGGGTTAGGATCAGGGTTTGGTTTAAGGTCACTTGCATTTAATTATGCATAATTAATTGTTATTATAATAGTAAGTACATGTAACCTGTCTAACAGACACCTTAAAATAAAGTGTTACCAGTAATTGTCAGGTATATTGATACTGTAAGTACCATTCATGGTTGATGGCTTCTTGTGCAGTCAGTCTCTGATCCTGGTCCACCTCCATAAGACGTGACACTAAGTTTTTAGCTGCAGATTGAAAGAAATGTCAGATGCAAACACAACTAAATGGTCACATCATGTCTTTAAAATCAAGGTTTACATAAGACAAGTTTGTGATCTATTAAGCATGAGAGATTTTATCAGTATTCTTCACTAACAGTACCGGAGTCTGAGATTTCATCCCAGTATGGTGAGTCAAACTCATAGTCTCCGGCAAGAATCTTCCGGAAGAGGTTCTTGTCATGGTTTTCATAATCATCATCATCTGTTTCATCATAGAAAGGAGGATTTCCGGAGAGCCTGAGCATGAGATGAGGGAAATCATTACAAACCGTGAGAAGGATCTGGGTAATGGTACTCTCATGCCCACACAGCTCCCTGACATGCATTTTGCACATAAAATTAGCATAATATTGGAATTTTTTTTTTTTTTTTATCATTGTACAGATTTTGTGGAGCCTGCAGAAATGGTGTGTGAATTAGATGACTCTGATCTATTAATAAGGTATCATCGGTTTTGCATTTACTACTCAGACAGCACATTGTAGACAAAGTGGGGGGTTTTTGGTCAGAATAAGGTACAATGTGGACCACACTTCAGCTGATAATCAAAAGCCTGGCTGTGGAAGACTAGTTAAATGCTGTCTGTAAAAGAAGGTATTATGAGCTCCTGGTTTTGGTTTATGGGAGAATACACTCACAGTATGTACATGATCACACCAAGGGCCCAGCAGTCCACAGCTCGGCCATATCTCTGTCTCCCAACAACCTCTGGGGCTGGTTGAAAAAAAAAAAAATGAACAAGGACACTGCATTTAAAAAAACAACAACACATTGATGCAGACTGCCACATTTGGCTATTCTAATTTTAATTAATGCATGCCCATGTAAACAGAAATCTTGTAAAAAAAATAAAAATAAAAATAAAATGTGTTCATCAATAAAGACCATCTGTTGCAACTGGCCCCATGAGTGTTTAAAGAGGTTTTGCCTGTTATGAAGAGCTTCTTACCCAGATACTCTGGGGTTCCACAGGGCTCCTTGATGAGTCCATTCTCCAGTTTTGCCAGATGGAAATCACTGATGACTATTTTGGAATGTTTCAGTCGGTTGTAATAGACCAGATTCTCAAGCTAGAGGGAATGACAATGATAAGATGACACGATGCTTCATGAAATTCCTTTTCTCAAAACAGACTTTTGTTTGTGTGTCAAGACAGCTGATGTAAAACAAGTAATATTCTAGAGCAGAATTTAGGAACTACAGAACAATACATTAGCAGGGCTTGACATTACCTTTTTTGCTCACCAGCCACTGTGGCGATGGGTTTTCCAAATTTACTAGCCACTCAGCATTTTTTACACCTAATTTATTTATTTTTTTATTTTTTTTTATTTTGAGAAATCAGCTTTATATGACTTTAGTTATTGCATACTACAATTTATTTACATTTTTTTCTAGGCAATTTTTTTTTTTGCCTATTTAAAGGGAATTATTAATAATTATACCATATGTAATAAAACAATATAGGGCTGTTACCAATCAAATGAAATCAGTATTAACAAAACCCATCTCTCCAATGCAGAAGTTTACACAGACCGTTTAATGAAGACGAAATGTAGCATGAATGCATTCACACTGCAAAATTATGACAGCATAAATAATGTTACGAGCTTGGTGTTTTAAATCAGTTTTTTATATACAAATACAAAATGTTGGAAAAAATGCAAAGATAAGCTACTGTAACCTACTTTTAAATATAAAAGAAAACTGCCAGTAGGTGGCAGCAAGTGACTTAATGCCTTAATGAGTGAGTCATTGAGACATTCATTCAAACGATTCATTCAGACAGCTGATTCAAGAATGAAGCAAGTGCCTCTCTTTATGAATGGACAACTGAATCACTGACTCAAATAGGTAATTCAAAAATGCTGAATCAGTAACCATTCAGTAATGAAACACTGCTGTGTTGCTCAGATATGATTTATTATTATTATTATTCATTTAGATTATTTTTAACAACAATAAAAAACAGATCTGAAATCATTACACAAAAAAAGTGTGGTACTAAAGTTTATATTCGAAAACCAAATCAGAATTGTGTGAAAGTTTCTGGGTAAAGGGTTAATTAATTATGAACTAGATGACTACCAGAGGGCACTGTGTGATGTACCTTCAGGTTCCTATGAACAATCTTCAGGCTGTGCAGGTAAGCAACTGCCTCCATCACCTGTCTGATAACATTGCTGGTGTCCCTCTCAGAATAATAGCCTTGATCCAGAATCCAGTCAAACACCTCCCGACCTGTGGCTCTGCAAGAAATCACAACATGCTGAGCTGCTTTTTCTGTGCGATTATGAATTATTCACACCCTGCTTTAAACGTTGGCACCTTCAAAAGCTTTACTTGATCACGCAGATGTAGCAGACGCAAATCATCCAGTCCATGCCACACATACAGCGTACAGCAGGGACGAGGCATTAAAATAATGAATGCAAATCCAAACAGACAGGTAGGAATGCGACAAGGACGAGGCGGTATAATCGTGCTAGGACAGTCTGAGCGCAGGGTTTATTTCTGTAATGTCTCAGGCAACAGTAGCAGCAGCTTCAGCCTCTAGAGCTCAGTTTCAACATGATTTGAAGAGAACCTTTGTCGCCAAACAACCTTAGCTATAGGAATTTGTTTTTGTCGTTCATTCTTTTATCACGCGCCGGCTTCCCAGCTGAGTATCTTACAACAAATTCAAACATTATATTTAGGAAACAAATATTACATGTTGGTACCTATGCTTTATCGGAGGGATTTTTCCTCATCATACTGATCATATTTAAAGCCTCTTTATTAGTATGTTATGTTAACCATCATGCGAGAAATTCACAAATGTATGAACTGTGAGAAATAAAAAAGCTACAACTTCAGACCAGAAACACATCACATAACTGTAAATGTGTTTGTAAGGAAGGTTGGAAATTAGTAAATCATTTCTGTATCCAGGGGCGATTCTAGGATTCTTTCACCTGGGGGGCACAAGAGGGGCCACAGTTAATACAGAGGTACCAATCTTATATTGTGCATTTGGTCACTCTATATTTTGAGATCCAAATCTAGCTATTAATAAAAAAATAAAAAAATAACTACGACTTTTGTTTCAAAAAACTTCTAATATGATGCTTATTAATTGTAAGGTAAGTGTTACGTTTATGTGAAGTAAATGGTCATGTAGAATAAATATTATTAATATTTATAATTACTAATAAACATTTTAAAATTTTAATAAAATATTATTAAATGGATGCCACCATATTGGGACAATAAAGCCCTCCCACACCTACCTTAACCCTTCCCAATACTTTATTTTAAACTTTTTGATTATTTCCTTTATATCTATTGAAAATAAATGCATTAACTAGATGATGCTCTCAAATATGATGCTTATTAATTCTAAGGTAAGTGTTCAGTTTATGTGTTAGGTATGATTAGGGAAGTACTAATAAACAGACAATATGTTAGTTATAATAGTCATGCTAAATAAGCAACTAGTTAAAAGTGAGAACTTCCCATGGCCCCTCCCCTGTCTACACCACTGTCTGAATCCAATAATGATGTCACGTCACATGACAAAAGAACGAACGACTTAGACAAGAAGACTTGAGAAGTGAACAAATAATTTCTTTATCCAGTAAAGACTGCATTTCACCTATTGGGCTGTCATGGGAAGAACAAATGAATCGAGAGGTGACCTAATCATTTTAGTTTTCTGTAGAGCCAAAAGGATGTTACGCATGTTCAGTCAACAAGAAAGGAACAAATCCCTCACTGAGATGACTCGCCATTCAAAAGTCACATTAAAGATCGGTTCAAACTGAATTAATCAATCATGAATTAAACATTACTAACAAAGATCTCAGTGGGTTACATTACAAAGCTTTAAGAATTTCATCTTACTTTTTGGTCAACAACTGCACCAAATTGTATTATTTTTTTAATTTTTTTTTTATTTATTTTTTTACTTAAAATTAAAATTAATAAATAAAATCCTCCTTGAGTTTCAGCTCCATATTTTCACTTTATAATATGGTTTATGAGATTATACAAAAGACCTTGCAAAGACCTTGCAAAAACACATATGTAGATTTTTTAAGATTGTTTTTTATATTGTGTCTACAGGTTTTAAAAAAAATATAAAATTTTAAATAAAATAATTGTTTTATTATTAGAAAATCAAATAAAAAATGTTATTATTTCATGTAAGGCTTTATATGGTTAAAAATTATTTAAAAGTTGCATACAAAAAAAAAAAAAAAAAGAACATCTAAAATTATTTTCTCCCATTGCTTCCCATTTGTAATTTTCATTCTTTTTTTGAGTGAATGTTTAATTTGAAAATACTTAAAGGCCACATGCGTTTAAACTTATAATTAATAGTTTGCATTAATATTAAACTTTAAATAGTTAAGTAAAATATTAGTTATATATATATGGTTATATAAATCCACTGGTATTTGTACCAAGTACAGAAATCATTACACTCCTAAAATAATAATAATAATAATAATAATAATAATAATAATAATAATAATAATAATAATAATAATAATAATAATAATAATAATAATAATAATAATAATAATAATAATGATGATTCCTCTGAAATGGATTTGAGGACTTACAGCTCAAGGAACAGGTAGTACTCTTTCCGGGTCTCATAGACATCAACCAGCTGGAGGATGTTGGGGTGTTTCACCCTGGGGAGGAGAAATGGACAGTAAGTTAGGGGACAGTTTGTGGCACACAGGAGGTTGATACACATGTAGCTCTGTGCCCAGATTTATCCCGGCCTGCCATCAACCCCACACTCATGTCCCATCTGCCACTGCAGAGTCATCCACCGCCAGACACACACGCCCGCGTCCCTACCATTTGCATTTCACATGGATTCCTTTATCCGCTATAATCATATTTAATTAAACAACAAATGTCAGTATTATCATTAATGCTCTGTGGCTGAATCACATCAGTTCAAATCAACACTTATGTATATATGCTTTATGTAATTGCTTTCAAGTATATGCCAGCCTGAGGATGCAGCTTCCCATGGTTTCTTCTTCATCTACTAAAACAGACTTTTTTTTCTTGCCACTGCCGCCATTAGCTAATCACTGGAGTGTTTGTAAAACATTATTCTTAGTTAAAAGTAACTTTTCAACAATATGTATTATGTAAAAATCTTATTTAAATAAACTGAGATGAACTGAATAGCAGATGAAACAAAGTTTGCAAGAAACTTCCCTTAATACATATTACATTTTAATTCTAGCACATATAATAGTATAATTTAATTCATTATGTAACACAGACCCTATAAAGAAGTGTTTGAGAATTTTGTAAAGGTGGTTATGTCAGCCAACTTTTAAATTAAGAAATTAATACACTGATTATGCTTTGAAGACACTAATGTGTTCTTATGCCAGCAATAGAGATGGGAACTAAAGGTGAACCCATAAAAAACAGCTCATTCTAAAAGTGACATTTCTTTTATGTGTTATTCATGAGCTGTTGTGATTTGTGAGTGGGGCGGAAACGCAGCGCTGCATGATCAGAGTGACATCAGTGAAGATCAGCCTTTTAGATGCAGAATAATCATACATAATCATACACTGTGCAAAACATTTATATCTAATATCTTAAGGCTTTGACATGTTTGGTATATTTAACTGAAACATTTGATTTTTAATACTTTTACAAAACCTCAATTTTCTGTGCCATTAAACTGAATATGTTATTCAAATCAAGCTTATGTAATACAGCTAGACGTTTGCACTCACATATTTGCACTGGGCAAGTTTCAGACCTTATGCAGTGAAAATAAATTATTAATAAATTGCATCTTTCACATTTTGTCAAACACATTCATCAATGCGATTGATTTAAAAAAAAAAAAAAAGGGAAAATCAATTTACTGGAGTCAAGATTGTGACAACAAACTAACTCGAGCTTCTGCAGTACACAAATCATTTTAGGGGAACAGTGTTTAATAAAGCTTTAAGAATAATTCATAAAAGAAATACATATGAATCTCCTTAAACCAAATGAAATAAAAAGAGCAGATCTGAGGACGGCAGAGGAAGTCCCATTCTATAAAATGATCGTTAAAGGTTTTGAAAAAGAAAAGTAGCTGTAACTCACATCTTTAGAATGAGGATCTCGTTTTTGGCAGCCTTCCGCACCTTTCTTCCATCTTTCTTGAGGAATTTTTTGCAGGTGTACATTTTCAGTGTGTTCTTATCCTTTGCCCTGAAGATCTCACAGAACTCCTCCCTTGAGAAGAAAGTGATTTTATTGCACTAATTAAATTAGAATTTAGAGTAAAATTAAGGAATAGTACACACAAAAATTAACTTTCTTTGAATTACTTTCACACACAGCTAGAATACTCTATTCTAATTAAGGTCACGTTTTCTCTAACTTTCATACAGTGTTCTAGTCTCTCATAACACTACACAGACTCACATAATCAAATAAACTCAAATACATTATTCATATTTAATTATATTTTTATTTGGTAAGTAGCACTATAATTAGAAGGATAATGCTGTGATTATCATCACAAAATAAACCCCTTTGGGTTGATACAAGAGCCATTCTGGATATATTTTGTGATAATTGCTGGCTGACTGCACATTGTCCCTAAAAAAAAAAAAAAAAAAAATGTGCATGCAAAAATAAAGAAAACGGATTGCAACAAACACATTTTACTCACGATTTAACAATCTGGCCCAGATCATATTTGTCTGTGATTTCTGTTGGACTGTTGTAGTCCTTCTTCTCACCAGGTTTTAAACAGCCGAATGGCATTGCCCACCCTGCCCTTAAGAGAAACAGAAATATTGAAAGAGTTTAGAGATCAACTTAAATACAGTTGTCCGCAGTCAAAAATCATTGCGCATTGTGTGAATATGTATTGTTCACCTACAACAGTCATTCTGGATTAATATGCATGCTGACTTGCAGTAATATCACATCCTGTGACATTTTTAATTCCGAAGGGAAATAAACACTGTGCATAAACACCCCTCTTTGACATTCACAAACAAAACATATTTGGTGGTCCCAAACATTGAGCACTGCTAAGGGATTTGTCTCTCTACCAATCTAATTTCCATTGTAACAATATTCATGCAATTCACGGTGCTACGCATGCAAAACTAGCTCTCACAGTGCTAGGGTGTTCTAGGTGGTTGCTGTGGTTTTCTAAGTGATTTTAATTTGTTTCCTAAACTATAAAAAAAAAAAAATTAAAAATGAAGAAATTGCCAATAACGTATTGGATCAATTAATGACTTCCAAATAATTTTTCCTACACAAAAAGATGCATTGTGTTGAGTTTTTTGGTTATGAATAAAAAAGTATAATTAACAAACATATTTAATTGTGCTCATGTCAATCTATCAAGTCGAAGTGGAAAACCATTAATATGGTGAATTCAAGTGCGGATGCAAGCGCAAGTGGAGCCAAATCAGCTGAAGACCGAAACACCAATCCCAAGAAAAAGCATATTCATAGTGAAAATTTTAAGACAATATGGTGAGTTTTAAAGGGTTCATACGATGCTTTTTTTAATGATCATTATTTTGTGTATTTGGTGTAACACGATATGTTGACATGTTGTTCAAAAAACGTGTAATTTTCTACAAAGTCCCTCCTTACGACAAGCACAGTCTGCTCTGATTTGCCAACTGAGCAAGTGCATTGTGATTGGCTGAACACCGCAAGCACCCCTTTTCATAATCACGAGCTTCATATTTTTTAAATAATTTGCATTATGCTAATTTTCCACATTAGGACGTACACATGTGGGGCGTGTTTGAACAAGCCATTTTTGGAGCCATTTGCAAAATCTTACCACTGAATGCAGTGTTGCTCAGACCACAGGTGGTGTCTGCTTCTTTTGAGGCTTATTCATTCATTATTTGTTCATCCATTGTTTCTTTTAGAAACTAAACAGTTTAAAGCTGGAAACATTTACATAACATGAAATGAACAATAAAGCTTAAAACTGTTTTTCGATGTATAGTCAATGTTTAACCATTTCAGTTTTTTTTTTTTTTTTTTGGGACAGTAAGAAATAATGAGAAATGTAAAACATTTAATTGTACCAACAAAACTGTTTGGTAAACAACATTTTCTAGTAACTCAACATGTTATTTCTGATTGAACAAATGTTTACAAACTGTCGCCATAATTAATCAAATTCAATTCACAGAAATTCAACAATGCCAAAAAAAAAAAAAGCTGTAACATGTCATTCATTATTTTTAGCTGTAAAGTGTTTTATTTTATTATTTTAATGGTGTTATGGGGTCTTTCTAGAACACTGCCAAGGTCACTTAATTTTTTTATATTGGTATTTATCAGATTTAGTTGTTTTTTAGTAATTATTTTGTTTGGTTGTTTATTTAAATGTAATGTAAAAAATGTATTATATACACTGTATTGTATTTCAGATTATTTTATCAAAAAACTATTGTATGTGCAGATTAAATCAGGAATAAATCAATTTATGTCATTTGCTGACTAGAAATTTTCCTTGATTTCATTAGATTAACACCGGATTAAGCTAAAACGGTGAATGGATTTCATTGTGATGCTAGTCAACAGCTGTTTGGATCAATTATGACTCTTTCTGGACAAAACAAGAACCTATGTGTGCTCATACTCTTGGAAGTTGCGTAATGCCAGCCAATGAGATTTAACCAGGCAATTGAAGCCAGCTCTTGCTAGATTTGTGTACAATATGCATCAGATGGTCAGTGAATGGTTTATGGGTGGTCGTGGGTGTGCAATTTGAGACTAGCCTAGAAGACACAATGCCCAACACTAAGAAACAACTTGTACATCTGGCTTAATTAGTTTCATCATGAGACTATCGTAATGTGTGAGCACTACAGGGTCTACAGAGTATATACCGCAGCACACGTAGACACGTAGAACAGGGACACACTTTGATTTACTATACATCCTGGTTAAAATGCACAGATTGTGTCCTTAATTTCTCTCCCTCTCTCATTTTGCTAGTTCCTCAATTCTCCTGTCATGCTGTGCACCTATTTATCTTGTTCATTCCCTCTTTCTTCGTTTTTGTAAACCTACATATAATGCAAAGAAATTTGTTATGTAAGTGATGAAGCTCTCTGCTCTGTGATTAATTACACTTCTGTTTGCTGTGTAAATTGCTTTGAGCTCCTTAAAGGCATAGTTTACCCGAGAAAAAATAAAATAAAATAAAAATCTGTCATCCTTTACTCTTTCATGCAGTTCCAAACCTGTACAATTTATGTATGGAACTCAAAAGTAGAAATTTTGATGAAACTGCTGTTATATATACAATGAAAGTATATTTAAGTAATCACTGGGTTTAGCCATTCATGTCAATGATCCATAAAAAGGGCCTTTCATCATAATTTCCAAACTAAAGAAATGTATAAATGGCACAATAAATCTAATGCAATATATATAACACATTATAAATAATTTCAGATTATTGCAAGAAAGGAATTAATTAGATAATTGTTAACATGTTCATATGTATTCGCTTTATTTTATTTGCTGACTGACTGATTAATTTCCCAGTTTGGCAATGTAAAGTTCCCCTTGTGAAGCTGTGCATTTATAACACACTCTCTCTGCATCAATATACATTGATATTACTAACACAGCATAATAAGCCATTTGGCACAAGCACAGAACGTATTTAAAGCATTATCATCTAGGAATCTAGCCTGCAGGTCTGAGGCAAAACGCAGATAAGGTGATCAATAATTTGAGATGTTTTAAAGCTGCCTTTGTACTCTAGCCAAAACGATCAGTTTCTGTATCATAAGTTATTTTCTGCTAAAGGTTTAAAGATTGTAGACATCTGAAAGAAATAGTTCACACAACGAAAGAGAAAATTTACTTAACATTAACTCTCCCTTTAGGGCATCCAAGATGTAGATGTGTTTTGTTTCTGAATTGCACAAGATTTTAAGGAAAAGTAGCATTACTGTACATCCCTTGCTCACAAATGGATGCTCTGTTGTGAATGGGCACCGTCAGAATGAGAGTCCAGACAGCTGCTAAAACATCACAATAATCCACAATCATTGCAATGTCCTTTCACTGAGACAGCTATGAGTTTTCTCTTAAAATGTTTGATGCGTTTGGAGAACACCTGATCAGAGAATCACATGCAGAATCTCTCCAGATCCTTGTTGGTGCTTCTTCTCTACAGTTCACCTCATTCATATTTTTATCCATGATGCCATGTACAGTGGGGATCGAAAGTTTGGGCAACCCTTGCAGAATCTGTGAAAATATGAGTAATTTTCAAAAAATAAGAGAGATCATACTGAAACAAGATGCATTAAGAGCTGGGGGATGAAAACTTTTGGAATTTGAAGATCAAGGTAAATTGTACTTAATTTGTGTACCGGGAAACATACAAGTATCTTCTGTTGCTTACGAAGGGCAGAACTAAATGGAAAAAAAAAAATATTTCAACAAAATAAGACAAATTTGGCCATCTTCATCGTGTTCAAAAGTTTTCACCCCCCAGCTCTTAATGCATCTTGTTTCCTTCTGGAGCATCAATGAATGTTTGAACGTTTTTAAATAGTTTTGTTTGAGTCCCTCAATAGTCCTCAGTGTGATAAGATGCATCTCAAAATCATACAGTCAGTGCTGGAAAGGGTTCAAATATGCAAAGATGCTGGAAAACTGAAGAATCTGCAGGACCTTAAAGATTTTTCTGAAGAACGCTGCTCAGTTTAACTGTTCAGAACAAACAAGGGACTCATGCACAACCATCACAAAACAGAAAGACAGTCGAGGATCATCAGGTAACAGAACACAGTAGAACCAAGGGTTCCCAAACTTTTGAGTGGGGTTATTTTAATAATTTCAGCATTTATTTTGTCTTGTGGACTAAATGTTAATATCTTTTATGTACAATATCTTACTCAGGACAGTACTAAATAAAAAATAACATGCATTTAGTATGATCTCTCTTATTTTTTGAAAATTACTCATATTTTCACAGAACCTGCAAAGGGTGTCCAAACTTTCGATCCCCACTGTATCTAAACAAGATGTCCAAGACCTCTTGCAGAAAAATAGGCCCACAACATTAAAGATCCAGCAGTATATTAAACCGTGGGCATGCGGTACTTTTTATCCCTGTTTGCACCTGACCAATCTGGTGGGTTTGCTGCCAAAAAGCTCTTTTTATAGTCCAACTGACAATAGAAGCCAGTCTCGTTTGAAGATCCAGTCGTGTCTAACAACTGAATATGCTGGAGTTTGTTTCTGGATGAGCGAGGAGATTTTTTCTTGAAACACTTCTGAACAACATGCAGTGATGCAAGGGCTGTTTGATATTTTTTAGGCTTTCTGACCCCAAGAATTCACTAACTCTGCAATTCTCCAGCTGTGATCCTTGAGGAGTCTTTGGCTGCTAAAATTCTCCTTCATTGTGCATTAGGATTATATAAACACCAGTCCTTTTCCAGGAAGATTAGTTAGATCTTTAGTTGATTGGAACTTCTTAATTATTGCCCTGATGGTGGAAAACCATCTCTTTTCTTGCAGCAAACTTCTATTTTGTGAAGCTCAACAATCTGGTTCTGCACATCAGAACTATATTCTTTGTTTTTACTCCTTGTGATAGATGATGAAGGGAATTTGGCCTTTGTGTTCCTCATACAGTATTTATAATCCTGTGGAACAGGAAGTCATGGCTGGACGATTTCCATTCCTAGACATCCTGGTGTGCTAAAAAATGCAAATATGAATGGGAATATACTTCAGATATATTTTACTAATAAAAAACATCTAGGGTGCCAATAATTGTGGACAACATGCATTGGAGAAAACATTTATTTCATAATGTGAATTCCCTACAACTTTCAGTTGTTTAACTTCAATGAAAGCTTAGAATTTTGTGCATTTTCTGAAATAAATATCAAAAAGGAATAATGCAGATTTATTTTCACAGCCCCCTTTGCTCATTTTTTTTTTTCTTCCTACACGTAAGGTTGAAGTTCCAACTTAAGTGTTTATGGTCAATGAAAATATATATTACACATTTAGATGCCTAATGTATGGAGTAGTTTTTCTCATTAATATTTATACTCTTAAGATAATCCTCCAGGGTTTGAGAGTTTTCATATTTCTTTAAAGCATCTTGCAGTTCTACTACATGCATATAAAAAAATGATGTAAAACAGTACAGTATATAATAATTGCTATGTGCGCATTTAAAAGGTGATGCATCCAAAACAAAAAACAATTTGTCTTCAATTTGCTGGCTTGGTTTCATCTCTCCGATGATGCAATTACAATAAAGTAATTCATAACACAGTTTGTATAATTGCAAGACCAGTTCTTCTTCAAATGAACCGGGATCCACAGAGAATTCCTCTCTTTCCATGAAGCGTTCCTCTGTGCAACAAGCAAAGAACTTAATTGGCTGAAAACTCATGAGGTTTTTGGAGAATTGAAGAGAGCAAGAGGAAGTATAAGACAAATGGACTGCATGAGCGACAGAGAGAGTGAGCATGAGGAGAAAATAGCGGGCTAGAACTGCATTCTGCAACATCATCTCTAGCTCATTACTGCCTCTTGAAAGAAATCAGGCAATCCAGAACTTAATTCGAAACAGGAATCTTCGAAGCAACAACAACAAAAAAGAGAGTTTCTTTGGTTTGCCAAGGGCACTGTGAATGCTAATTAAGCCCAGTGGCTGGTACATTAGACTCTGTTTCAACCTTTCTGCAGACTGTATAGAAACACACAAAAATAGATACTAGGGGAAAGAGAGTGATACTAATCTCATGTAGGGATTCTGGATTGAGCGAAGGGAGGAGAGAGATAAATATGAGAGATAGTCTTGCTATGCACATCAATCATGAGACGGGAGACTTGATAAAATGACAAGAGACGGAAAGACAAGACAATAGTATTCATTATTCACACATCAGCATCTACGTCTCTCAGGAAGGGTGGTTTGCAGCTAGTAACTGAGCATCTCGAGTATCCTGCTGTATTGTGCTACCCGACCAGCTGAAACTTCACTCTCATAATTACACAATCATCTCCAGTTTTTCAGAGCTGCCAAAATCTGTGCCTCCCTCCATCAGTCCCATCTGCCTTTAGTTTGTAAATACATGACATCAGTTTAGGCCAAAGACAGGCAGAGACTGAGACCACTGAGCCTCTGATGGACCACAGATTGGCTTAAAGCAGGTGGGTTCAGACATCTGATCCAGAGATGCTTTGACATCATACTGCACACTGAGATGGGTTGAAATTAACTGGGGATTTGGGCAAAAATCTCCTAAATCTTTAAAATGTTTCTCGTAATCTACTAACATCTGATATATTGCATAATATTCCTATTTTCTTTCCTAGCTGTGAGTTGAATACCTCTGCTGACACTTCTGTAGTGACCTGTAGCTGCCAGATGTAAGTTCACACTGTCTCAAAAAAAGAATGTTTTGAATGTTTTCTTAATAATATCAAATAGTTTTTAATAAAAAATAAAATAAAACATAATTTTAGATTACTCTCAACATCACAAACTAGTGTTATTATTTTGTAAAGCAATCAGACTATGCTTCAAGCTTATGGATGATAAAAATGCCATAGACAAAAACAGAAGGGTTCCCCACACTTTCCTTACTTTTTCTGTTTACTTGCAATGTTTATTTTAAATGACATGTGACCATTAACCAACATCAGAAAACCATGAATATCCAAATGTGTTGTTAAATTATTGAAATAATAACTTAAAATCTCAGGAGTTACTTCAAATAAACATTTTATGTCTAATGTTTTGGCTGAAAAAGCATTTGGGAATCCCTGGCTTATAGAGACTTGAGAGTAGGCTTTTTTGGGGCCAGAAAAAAAAATCTGGCAACCACCCTCACATAATGGAGTGCTTTTTCACCATTCACATTTTCTACAGATTTCTAATCTATCTTAAAATGCATTGTATTAAGCTTAAATAGTTAGTTTTTTAAGGTCACAGCCACAGCTCTGATTAAATGAAAGTATTTTACTTGAATAGAAAACATTTCTAAAATAACATAAATAATTTATTTGGTGCAAATGCGGCCTGTTAGCCTGAATGGGATTCAACTGAAGAATGCATAGTGATTGTGCCAGGCCTCTAGATGGCCCTTGAATTAACTTGTCACTGAAGACAACTTTATCCAGCTTAGTTTTCCTCTGTTTTAGTCTTCAGTCAATGTGACTGTCAGATCTTATCTCTAGACAGCTCCCCATGGCGCATCTCTTACTTTCAAATGTGACAAAAAATGTGAGGACTGATAAAGAGCATCTGCTGTCCATCCACAGCCATTTGGGCTTCACTTTATCCTGTTTGGAGTGGTTTTAAATATTTTTTGAGGCTAGTTTCAAAGCAAAGCTGCACCATCTCAAATGTGCATTGAGATGTTTGCGCTGGGTAAAAATTCTACAAAATGCTCCAAACCTCGTCGTGTTGTTGAACCAATGGAGAAACAACACAAGATAATGAGCAGTGTGAAAAAGAGGAATTATTTCTGTCTACGCCACTCTCTGACAGTTCTCTCCAGCTCTAGAATGACTGCTCCTCTTGAGTTATTCCCTGTGCATTGTTGAACCAGGCTCCTCGGATTCCTCATTGTTATTCCAGTCCTCCATGTGGCTTTTTCTCCTTCACTCTGTCTTTATCTGTCCTCTGGCTGTCTGTTTTACAGTGGTTTACTCCATTATTATTGATCATTTTGGTAAAGAATGCAATTCATGCATCATACAGCATATACACATGCAGCACCTTTGTGGTTGGCAGTGTTGATGCTCTGCTGTTGTCGCTTTTTATCAGACAGCTTTTTTTGATCTCTTTATGCATTAATCTTGTTCTGTGAATGATTGAGAAGACCACAGAATGCTATGGTATGATAGCAGAAGATTTACCCTACTTTAATTGTGAGTCGACTAGAGAAAGAATCTAATCATCACTGTCATTGCTACATAAAGAGTCCTGTATGCTGTAATGCATGGGGACAGCAGATTGTACAACATTCTTGAACTATGCAGCAACCTCTGATTGAAGCTCTATGCTTTCTTATTTGAAGTCACAGCAGCTGTTCCAGAGAGAGTTCTTCATCCAGGCTTACTACAGGGCAGCTGAGGTACAATATAAATTATAAAAAACAATTACAAATGCAGCTCCAGTACATATGGCTGAGACTACAAGGAATTGTGTAAATGCATATACTGTACATGCATATCCATATGCATATCCGCTTGAAAAGCTCCTATGTGCAGCATAAAAAATCAAGAGACAAATGCCTACTGCTAACAATCACTAAGTTTTTTTTTATATATAAATTAATACATTATTAATACTTAAATTTTCACAGTTTTCACAAAAATATTGACCATAACACTTGTTTTTAACATTGATAATAATAAAAGATGTTTCTTGAGTGGCAAATCAGTATGGAATCAGAAGGATTTCATAAGGATCATGTGGCACACAGTAGACTACTTTATTTTCTGATAAACTTAGGTTGTGAAAATCATTCCTAATAATGATTCCATGATTGTTTTTAGTATTATGTAAATGAAGATCACACCACATTATATGAGCTACTCATGTAGACATGAGATCCTGATAAATACAAGCAGTTAAAAATCTTGTTTTATTCACAACTAAGAAAAAGTTGTGAAGGTCTAAAGCAGCAGAAAGTGCGTGTGAAGTGACCATGTGACTGATTTAGAATTGTAAACACACTGCATTTATAATCTGCAACAACATCAGACAGATTCCTTTATGCTTAGCAGAAGATCTGGAAACAAGCATAAACAGGGTGATGACAAGCCAGAAATCCTAACACACTTCCCAGTATTTCCATGACAACAGCAGACTGCTCTCTTACCACCACTGAAATAATATAAACACTGGATAGCAATGACACTAGCAAGGGATCATTTTTACGTGCATCCATGCATCATCAACTTCTGTCAGACTCTACACTCTCAGAGTTATGCATTTACTCAAATCTTTTTCTACGCATAACATCGATGGCAATTCCACTGCTGGATAGAAAAATGAATCTTAAAGACAGTGAGGAGATACGTGTGCACATTTTCAGTTACTCTACAGGACACTTTCCAAAATCGCTGCTATAAATATGTCTCTTTATTACAGAACAAATAGTTTATGAGCACGCAGCCCTCCCCGATCCCCCCCAAACAACCATGTGCACTCTTTAATCTCATTAGATGTCTATGCCTCATATGCTGCTTCAGCTACACACATTTTAATTGGCTTGCATAAAATTGACATTACGAGAAATATTTTAAGCTCACACGACAGATAAATAATAATGAAAGTCAGTATGAATGCAGGCCGCACAGTAATTGAAGGTCCATTTGGAATGCTGACTGCAGTAGTCAGGAGAGAAGAGACAAATTACAGGCTATAAATTGTAGTGGGCTTGGTATGCGATTGGATGGAGTGTGAGTGTGTTTTCAGATTCATCTGATCACTTGCAAGCATTATTATCATGATAAAACCTTATAATGTATGTTATTGCTAGAATTAGCTAATGCACTAAATGAGTACTCATTTTCTACATCATGTCCTGCATGCACCTATCCTACCATGCTCCAAAAAAAAGGTTTTCCTTTATGACAGGTGCATACAGGACTGTTGGGAGCACTACAGTACACTCTGCATCTTTCCCCCCATTGCCGTCCCCTATATTGTAGTTGTACAGTCTGTCTCTCACATTCTAAATATAGCAGACGGGTCTTACAGTGTCAGCTGGCAAAGACTGCTCCATCTGCATTACAACTACATGAACAAATGCACAGAAATCTCCTCATATTCTGTTCTATTCTATTCACTCCACTTCTCTAACCAGCTTTGATGTTTAGTTTAATAGTGTACAGTATAATAAGATGAACTGTGTTCATTTCCTGCTGAGCTTCCACTTTGAATTGAAGTCCCCATTTGTGCCATTATAAAGGGAAATCAATAATATGACTAATCAATGGCTATTCTGCATTATTCAGGGGTGACTGCACTCTCATTTGCCCCACTCAATATGCACCAATAATACTTCTCAGCCTATCAAGCATAAAGGGCCTTTTTGACTGAAACAGATCATTACAGAAATATCATTTTCATTAAGAAATGTTTCTTACAACAAGTGTCATGCTCTCAGCAAAGGCACCTCTGCAGAGTTTATTTATTGCTCCAAGTTGGAAGACAATAATGCCTTTTACCTTACATTGAATAAATACTAATCTTTTCTTATATTTTCCACATGTGTAGTCATCATCATTTTAGAAAAAATAACCCTGATTTGTTTTACTCAGCTGGAAATAATAAAACAATGAGACCCATGAAGCAATGGTGGTAACAGATGTTGACTCCATAGAGGTGACAAGAAACAACTCACAGCAGTCACTGTTTTAACACTAATGCATTCTGCACTACAAGATAAAGTTTCAAACTACACAAAAAGGCAAATCACCATTGCTTGGGGAGTAATAGTCCCTTTTCACAGTTTGAAGGCATCAGTTTGATTGCCTGCACAATGAAGAGTGTACTAAAGGATTGTGGAATCAAATAGACTATTGTGTGTAGAAGAAACTGTTTATATTAGTTGCATAAGTATTACTTCCCATTTAGAGGCACGGATGGCTGATAAAATACAATGGATGGTGCCCGCTTGCTATTATGAGATCTTTGCAATAACTTTCTGTCAATTAAAAGACATTGTATTGTATTTACTGGTAAAGGGTATTTTTATGACAAGAAAATCAGACTTTTGACAGCACTGGTGAGAATATGCTGCAGCATAAAGTCACTGCACTAGCTGAGCTTTTACTGATTTGATGATTGAGGTATTACCTATGGGTTTAAGAAAATATCAATACATGTATCACAATATTTTGTTTGGCAATACTGTATAGATAAAAAAAAAAAAAAAAACTGAATGTCAGTATTAAAAAAAATATAATAATTCATACAAGATTCATGGCAGTTGTTTCGTTTTGAGTTCTTATCCCGACCACTAGATAGCAGTCTTCATCTCTGAACTTAAACAGTGACATGAAATACTAGCATTAAGGCACGCCACTATCGTTAGCGTTAATATAGTTTACTATATTTGCAGAGTAATTTTGCAATCCATGCCACATTTACATCCCCCCACTCTCAAAGAGAGCAGGAGTCAGGCTCATATGATAACTGGCAGTGCTCTTAATTAACAGTTTGTTGACTTTTTCCCTTCAACAAGAGATGAAGGAGCCATCTGCTATTTTCCTTATTTTAATCTTGAAAGCACTGCCTTGTAGCTTTCATTCCTATTTCTCTTCATGTGGTGTAAACCCATCTCTTCTCAGAAGAGTGCAGTGGGTAGAGATGAAATGCTCATTAAGACTTACTTAGGATCAGTATTATGAATCGATGGAAGACAGTCATAATGCAGTTGCTGCATGGCTGATGCTGTTTAGGTCTTTGGTGTCCAGTCACAAGGGAAAGCTAGCACCATCTTCACGCAGAGCATGTTCCAGGACTAAAAACTCTAAATGGAAATATTACTTTACAGGATTTGCTCACAGATTTCTTGTGCTTGGTATATGCTGCATGGGTCTTTGATGTTTAATCAAACAGGAAACAAGATACGTTCGTTTTGCAGAGTAGAACTCAGTAGTAAGCAGTTTAACAGACAGATTTTAAACTAATATTTATATCTCTAGGCCTAACTTCTACAAAACATTGTCTGAGTACTTTGAAGACTACAAAATATGCTGACATAATCAAGAACTATAATGCATATTTAATTATTTTTATAAACACATTTTGTCTCTGAGCAAACGAGTTTTAAAAGAAAAAAAGTCAATCTTTGCTAGATAGCAAAAATTTAATAAATAAAAGTTTACTTCTAAAACAGCACAGTAAATGAATGCAGTAAATTTAATTTTGGAAAAAGACACATTTCCTGAGGCAAATTATGCATGGCAAGCATAAAAGGATTCATTCAAGCTTTTTAGATATATTGAAAAAATATTGTTGTTCATAAATATATAGAATACTAATCTCTGAGGCAATGCATTACGTGACACTTGGTCTTATAAACAGAAAATTAATCCTATAAACATAATGTCTCCAAAAAATACAAAATCACTTGAGAAAATGTCTTTGATTCACAAAGCAAGATGTCATTTCAAGCTATATTTGTCAGTAACACTGTGACTTACATAATGGAGGGAAAAAATATGTGGGCTTAGCTGAAAAAAAAAAAAGGCGAAGAGAGAGTTCAGGGGCAACAAATAGCAAAAATAATATTTGCCAATAGAACAGAGAATACTGAGCAATGAACAATACAAATAATCTTCATATGGCACAGTATGGAAAAGTCGATTATTAAATAATTTAGAAATATCTCCAAGTTACCCGCTGCAGACATGAATGCAGAAATTGTAACAAACCCTGCCAACTGAGGCATATTAGCTTGAATTAGACAGAATCACCACATGCTCTCAACAGATGTCATTTTGAACCCTATGAGGATATAGAATGACTTTCAGTACAAAACATGATTTATTTGGTTCATGTTCATCTTTTGAGTTCCCATCTCAAGCTATTTAGTGTCTTAATATGACTAATTTCTGCATCCATCAGCTTTGGACTTGAGTGTCTCTCTGTCCATGCCTCTGAGTGTTCATCTTTGAACATCACAGAGTGCTGGAACATGCTGTAATTAGATTGGAAGCAACCCACAAACGCATTACGACTCAGAAAGACAGCCAAAGACTGAAATTTGCAACAGTTACTTGGGCCTTTATGTTTCCTCGTGGTCTGATTATTTCAGTGGTGTTATCACTGTACTGGCAACCAATAATTTTGTTACTCTTCGCTGCCATCCAGACATGCTGTTGCTTAAATCTCTTTTCACCTTCAGATATGATAGAGCTTAAACTGATGTTAATTAATAAGAAAATAGACAATAAGATTGCTTTGATGTACAGATGAGAGCTTACAGTACGTGGCAACAGAAATAACTACAGATGAATATGTGTCGTTATGTTAAAATAGATGTAAAACAGATGTTCTGTATTACTGACACTATTATAGTTTTTTAACTGTTTTACTTTTATATTTTCTTTTTAAATATATTTTTATAGTTTTCATTTTGTTGTCATTTTTATTAGTCTAGTAGTTCTAGTTTAAATGGTTATTGTTATTTTAGTAATTTAACTTAAACAAAAATGAGAAACAATTTCTTAGCAAGTTTACATTTTTATGTTATATAATTTCAGTTAATGTTTTCAAGTTTTTTATGGTTTTAGTTTTCATTTTATTTCCAGATATTTCTAGTTTTCTACCCCATACCTAAACATATCTACTACCTTACTACTATGAATAAGCAGCAAATGGGGAGTTTATAGTTTTAGTTTTATTTCTATAATGATAATAACCCTGTACTGCCCTGTTTTGTTGTGTTTTAATGCACGCACACTCACACACGCATACAAAGTGCTCTGGGAACTGAAGCATGTCTCGCACATCCTGTCTGCAAAAAATCTGTCCTGGACACACATAAAGGCGACTGCCAGCTCTTACCCGAGAACAGCAGGGCCTTCCTCTCTCTCTCTCTGTCTCTCTCTCTCTATCTCCTATTCACTTTCGCCTAATCAGTTAAGCCTTGAGGAAACAGATTAAGCAACACGTGAAAATGAACCTGTCATTTTTATTACCATAAACAAATCCTTTTTTACAAAAAAAAAAAAACACTCTGTCATGCCCACAGACTCATTACTGTACGTCGTGATTTCTCTCTATGTGTTCCAATACCGATGTGCCCCAATATGACCTGGTTTCTGTCTTCCCTTCATTGTCAACGTTCCCCTTATAAGTTGTATTTTGTTCAGTTGTTGGTTGTCCGGTATTGAGTTGAGTTGACATTTCTGTGGATAACCTTCTCTGTGGATTACCCTCTTTGTGGATTATTAAAGACTTCGTTTTTTTCATCTTCATTCCCTCGTGCTCCATATTGTGACAGAATATCGGACTTAAAACAGTTGCCTCCTTTTGTCTACCCTACGTTTTGTCTTTTTCTTTCCGTTGCGTTTTATGGATCCCCCCCTTTGCACCAAATTCCTCCTCCTCCACCTGCTGGAGAAGGAAGGACAGTGTCTCAAGGACCATACCAGACAGTTTCTGTTGCTAGCTAACATCAGCAGATACCTGGACGATGTGCTTGACACTAGCCTGAACGGTGTGTGCAGCGCGTTGTCGTCCGAAGATGGTCCTCGGGTGGAATTCGCTGCCTTCGTGGAGTGGACTTTGACGAGAAATTTGGTCGCCATTTACCATCTGCTCGCCAGGCCCACTCCAGACCCAGAGCCCAGCCCACCATCGCCCCGATGTGTGGAGGGCCACGAGGGAGAAGGACACGGACAGGGAGAGCGCGGAGAGGAGCCATCATTATGGCTGTGGCCTGGGTCCAGCTGTGCTCTTCCTGCTCTGGGTCCCTCCTGTCTCCTCCCTGGCTCCTTCCTCTGTGGTCTCTGTCTGCCGGCCCCTTCCCGGGGGTTTGTCCTCAACCAGAACCTCCTCCTTGGTTCCCATCCAGTTCCACCCTTCTGTTCTACAGGTCGCACCTTCCAGGAGGGGGGAGTAATGTCATGACCCTGGACTCATTATGTTGTGTTTTCTCTCCATCTGTTCTTATAAATTGTATTCTGTTCAGTCGTTGGTTGTCCGGTATTGAGTTGAGTTGACGTTTCTGTAGATTACCCTCTTTGTGGATTATTAAAGACTTTATTGTTTTGTTCCCTCGTGCTCCATATCTTGACACAGGCATGGCGAGTGTGTTGCTGTGGACCCAAGGCAGTGACACGTTCAGAGTAAAACAACTTTTAATAAACTACAGAACAGCCCAAACCGGAAGTGGTGCACCACACGCGGGCAGGGTTTATATGCTCCAAGAATGGACACCTTGCACTAGTGATACAAAACACACAGGAGCAATACATTTAATATAGACAAATTATTATTAGGCATGGCTACTGTATGTTTTTGCTGTATGACTGCTGTATTCGCAAGTATTTTCCAAGCAAATTAATTGCACATTTTTATCATGTGTAAAATTTTGCACCGACAAGATAGCCCTCCCATAGGCATTTTTTTTTTTCTTTTTTTCAGAACTTAGGTGATTTTTCAAACTTGATGTACTGTTGTGGTAGGCCTGATTCAAATATCTGGCACACTGCCTTTGTCTTGTCCTAACTTAATTTTAAGTGCTCCCACATATTTGAGGTCTGCATTTTTGTCTTCTCTTCCAGAAGAACTGAATCATGACTTTCACTCATGGGTGATCTATACGCCGCTTTTCTACTATCAGGCCGAATGGTTCTCTTTGCTTAAACATTCAGCATGGGCACGGTTTAATTTTCCACTGTGTGTGCTTATAACGGAGCTCTTTGGAATACAATACAAATGCGTTAGTCATTGCCTTGGTAATGCAACTGTAATATAAACAGCAAAATGGACGATATTTCTGTTTTTGGGACTCTTTTTTTTATCTGACATTTATTTCATTCAATAACAGAAAAAAAAACACAACTAGATAAAAATAAAATAAATCGAAGGCGACGATGGGTATAATGTAAATAAAACAAACTGTCCCAGACATTTTTTATATATATATTGAATGTAGCGTAGCTGTTAACTTGGCTGTTTGATCAGTTTGCGTGCTTCTGCTTAGACACACATATACTGTAGGTACTCATCTTATACCCTCAGTGCCTGGTCTCATTGTGCACTATATTGTTTGAACTTACCTGAATACTTATCTGTGGATTGTTGTCTTCAAGTAATCTTATGTCTTCATTGTTACCTGTTTTTCCAGCCATTGCCTGCATGAGAAACTGACTTTTATTTTAGTTGCAATTCTGTGAATTACACTACACACCCGCTGCAATAAACCACTGTTTTGGAGGTTACCATTGTGTATCCTCTACTGTCGTGAAAGAAGACCAGACCACTTAACAAGTGATTGAGTATAGATAGCCGATCTGCTGAAACTGAATCTGTAGAAGAAATTCTGTGCTCCATCAATCAAAATGGATGCAGTACGGAGATGTATATTAAGGAATTTATCCATTATTGTCATTTTGTAACCTAGAAGGACCAATATCTCATTGACTTGTTTTGGATTGGATAACTCCATCACCTACTGTAGCACAACTAATACCACCAGGCAATCCCATCCAGACAGCTACTATATTTAGACTGGGTGTTGTGATTTTGTGGCTCTCCCTTTAAAGATTGAGGTAAATCAGTAAGGTGGAGGATTTTTCCATCAGGTTCGTCTGCAAGGCAAGGACATCAAAACAAGCAGTTCTAAGTCAGCCCTTATCGAATAAGTAACTTAGTTCCATGCCAGTCCATAAGGTTGCTCCAGTCTTACATTCTGTTCTTGTCAATGCCCTGTTAGATTTTGCTCCAGCCCAGAAGTCAGCTCAGAAGCCCATGCCAGCCTTGGTACTCCATCAAATACCCGCTCAATCCACAGAGCAACCTCACTCTGCTCCAGCAGTCCACTCCAGTGTCTGCTCCAGGGCCAGCTTCACACTCACAATTATGGACGATATTTCTGTTTTTGGTACTCTTTTTTTTATCTGACATTTATTTCATTCAATAACAGAAAAAAAAACACAACTAGACAATAAAAAAATAAAATAAATCGAAGGCAACGATGGGTATAATGTAAATAAAACAAACTGTCCCAGACATTTTTTATATATATATTGAATGTAGCGTAGCTGTTAACTTGGCTGTTTGATCAGTTTGCGTGCTTCTGCTTAGTCATCTATGGAGAAACTTGTGGCCAGGCAACAGTGTGGTGACATCATGCACACGCACTCTTAACAGCACGGCTAAGCACAGTTTTCTAACTAGGCCGAGAACAGTTTGTAATTGTGCCGCGCTGTACAAGGCTCACATGTAAATACTACTGTAACCATACCAGTGCCTAGTTCCGTTTGGCCCAATAGTGAAAAAGTGGCTACATTTAAGCGCGAATGAAGACCATTTCGCAGGGGATGCCAGGTGTTAAAAAAAAAAAATAATTCAAATCTCAAAATTGATTCCAAAACCACCTAACTAGTTTTCGAATAATCAAATATTCTGGTCCAGCCCTAATATATATATATATAGTAACGCTTTAGAAAAGGAACACTTATTCACTATTAACTATGACTTTTCCCTCAATAAATTCCTAATTTGCTGCTTATTAATAGTTAGTTTGATAGTTGTTAAGTTTTGGTATTGTTGTGGATGTAGAATAATTGCATGCAGAACAAGGCATTAATATGTGCTTAATAAGTACTTATTAATGGCTAATATCCTAGTAATATGCAACCTAATAAGCAACTAGTTAAAAGACCTTAAAATAAAGTGTTATCATATATATATATATATATATATATATATATATATATATATATATATATATATATATATATATATATATATATACTCATAAATTGGATACACATACTGTACATTTTGTATGCTTCCCCCTAACTAAGACATGGTGTAATGTGAAAATGTGCATGCACTGAACCTTTTGTCCACTTTATTGCATTATAAGGTGCTATATTTAATAGCAAGACAGTTTAAGGCAGTCATAGCCAGAGTGAAAGATGAAAGAACAACTGCTGCTCTTATAAGATTTCAGACCAACATTGTGAGCCAAAAAAATGCCCTCTGCCGCATATGTTAATAGGGCTGAAAGCCGTTTCACTGCTCAAAACAGCCCCACCAGGCTTTACAAAGGATGAAATCCAGCATCCTCACACCCACATGGGTGAAAGAGCCCTCCTCGCTTGATTATCTCTCCCAGTCAATTGCGTGTAAGAGCTTTTTTTCTTTCCCGTGGCCTAAATATAAATGGAGGTGCATTGCTGTAGTGTTGGTCTGAACTGGACAGTGACTAGTCTGTCTTTTTATGTCAGTATATAGTGTGATTGGATAGAACAGCTCTGCAGAGAGAGAGAGAGAGAGGAAGAGAGAGATGAGTCACTGAACGGATGACAGAGGTCAGCATGGTGGGAGGATGAGGAGTGCTGAGTGATGAAGGTGAGAAACAGCTTGGTTAATAGAGGACTTACACCCCCGTTAATCGTGCCATGCTAATACCAGCAGAGATTGTGTGTGTGCATTTGTCTGACTGCGCTCCAGCTGATGCAGCTCACTGTGTGCAGTCTGACAGCATTTATTTTTTGCTTTTACTGTTGCTATTGAAAAAAATATCCTCCTTTGAAATGGTTGGTTAGCTTATTAGACTCGCAGTGCAGGAAGTCTGCCAAACCTGTCCAACACTTATCCAAACACCCCATCCAGAACACATCGCAAACATTTCCAAGAGGAAAGACAGTCACAAATAAAACCCCTTTAATATTGCAGTTGTTTCTCCAAGATAGGAATAGGGTTTAATAGATATCAAATTGAGACTTTTGTCTTCTCATTTAACTCCAGTGAAAAAGATCACAGTATTCTCATGTCTCTCAAAAGAGATCTCAAAACTGTCACACAGATTATAGCAAAAACAAAAAAGATTTTGATTTGAGCTTAAACATTGCTGTTTAGATGTTACTGGATGTCAACAACTGTATAATTTGATGTTGATATCTAAATGAAACATAAATCCATTACTCCATTAAATCTCTTGAGCTTTGAAAAACAACCTCTAAGCAGTAACATTTTCCTCTTGGTTACAACATACCCAATTATCTACTACACAATATCAACAGCCTACAGAGCTATTCACACAGGACATGTTCTACTAAAATAAAACTCTGTTGCAAATGAGTTTCTTTAACTACACTGTCTAATATTGAATCTTAAGTACTAGGGGTGTGACAAGATCTCGTGGCACAAGATCTTGCAAGATCTTAATGGTATCGCGAGAACGTGACAATATCCTTTCAAATATATTTCATAACTATCATAACACTTAAATCAAAAAACGATATGTATAAAGCCACAAAAGCCGATTTAAACATAAATCCTGCATGTTCTGCGTGTCTCTGTTAATGAATGGTGCAAACATGCGGTTTCATTTAACGTAACCTTACTACACACAGAAGCACGTGTGACGCTTGCAGTAATTTCAGCGACTGAGGACATAAACACATCCTCTATGTCTCACCTTTCTAAAACATGTTGATTTTTACAAAGCTTATTGTTCTGAAAAGCGAGGTGTACACTGATTGGCCAGCTATCCATGTGATGAAAGGGTTATTATGCCCCTAACCATATTGTGATACCGTGTCCTGACATGATGCGACAAAACCAATAAAACCCATTACAAACTAAGCATTTGTTGCATCCAGTGGGAAGATAATAATGGATTAAAATGACTTTTACTGTCTTTTAACGTGTTGCGTTGCATATCACACCACTCTAACATTAAACCGTGTCTGCATTTGTAATCAGAGAAATGACAAACAACAAGCGCTACTATACATGTTTAAATGAGGCATTTTAGGAGGGCATTATCTATGCACGAACAGCTTGTAATGTTTCAAAGAGAAAGGAAAACTTGAAGTTGTATCATATGACCCCTTTTAAAAATTCAGAAAACAAAGATGACCTGCATCTCGGTGAGTCAAATTCAGCGAGTTATGACTGATTCAGTGAGTTTAATCGGTCCAGGAATTATCATTTGTGAGTTTGTGAATCTGTTTGACAATGTGTCCTTTAGAGGACAACCTCATTTGAAGGACAATTTTTTTTTTTTTTTTTTTTTTTTTTTTTGACTATAAGCTCTTTTTCTGTCGTACTGTAAATTCAGTAATGTCAGAAAATCCAGAGTAGAAAACAATGGTCCATGAACACTTAATCACATTTTTCAAACAGTGTGAAGCATCATGACAAACAAAGATTTCTATCTACTGCATGTTCACATACAATGCTCATCCTTGTGTTGGTACAAGGCAGTGTCATTATTGTATTACAGATTTGTGTTTACTGCTACAGAAAGATGTTTTGTTGTAAAATAGCTCCACTGGAGACGAGGTATGGCAATCATTTCACAACATGGATCAAACCATATAGAAAAAAATCTCAAGTTTAAGCCCCACTCCTCACACACTAATCTGACCATTCTGCACCACTATTGTTTGTTGCCTTGGTTACAAAGTCCCTCAATGGCATTTCCCTCTACAGTACCAGTAAATCAGCGAGCAAAAAAAAAAGAAAACGCACATGGTTTGGGAGCATGATGTTATACAAGGCTAAATTTAGGAGCCGCCTGTTCTAGCACTCATCGCTCAGAATTAGGAGGGAAAAAAAGGAAATGTCCCGCTTTTTATCTAAGATCAGGCAGTTAAAATAGAACATTTACATGGACAGGAACATGGAGATGAGGTCTTTGTGTGGGTAAATGGAAGTACAGCGAACCACATGAATGAAAGCCTTCTGAATTAGAGCTTTCAAATACGCTTGGAAGTATTTGACAACATATCCCACGCACACTCAATTCATCCGTTGGATATGTTCTGCCTGACAAAGTCGACTACATTTTTATAAATCAATGAAGCTGCTCCTTCTCACTACATACTCTGTCTCATCCCTCTCCGAATTAATCAGCTGGTATAAAAATACAGAATTGATCAACAATAATAGCCAATCTCCAATCAACAGTCCAGTCACCACTTACATTTCTCAGCATCTCTGTTGGTTCCCACCTGCACTTAATCAGCCATCATCTAACCTGCCGTTGACCATCACCTCATCTAGACACACATATACTGTAGGTACTCATCTTATACTCTCAGTGCCTGGTCTCATTGTGCACTATATTGTTTGAACTTACCTGAATACTTATCTGTGGATTGTTGTCTTCAAGTAATCTTATGTCTTCATTGTTACCTGTTTTTCCAGCCATTGCCTGCATGAGAAACTGACTTTTATTTTAGTTGCAATTCTGTGAATTACACTACACACCCGCTGCAATAAACCACTGTTTTGGAGGTTACCATTGTGTATCCTCTACTGTCGTGAAAGAAGACCAGACCACTTAACAAGTGATTGAGTATAGATAACCGATCAGCTGAAACTGAATCTGTAGAAGAAATTATGTGCTCCATCAATCAAAATGGATGCAGTACGGAGATGTATATTAAGGAATTTATCCATTATTGTCATTTTGTAACCTAGAAGGACCAATATCTCATTGACTTGTTTTGGATTGAATAACACCATCACCTACTGTAGCACAACTAATACCACCAGGCAATCCCATCCAGACAGCTACTATATTTAGACTGGGTGTTGTGATTTTGTGGCTCTCCCTTTAAAGATTGAGGTAAATCAGTAAGGTGGAGGATTTTTCCATCAGGTTCGTCTGCAAGGCAAGGACATCAAAACAAGCAGTTCTAAGTCAGCTCTTATCGAATAAGTAACTTAGTTCCGTGCCAGTCCATAAGGCTGCTCCAGTCTTACATTCTGTTCTTGTCAATGCCCTGTTAGATTTTGCTCCAGCCCAGAAGTCAGCTCAGAAGCCCATGCCAGCCTTGGTACTCCATCAAATACCCGCTCAATCCACAGAGCAACCTCACTCTGCTCCAGCAGTCCACTCCAGTGTCTGCTCCAGGGCCAGCTTCACACTCACAATTAGGGCCTGTTTATTCCTGCTCACTCATGCATTTTGCAGATTGGATATATATATATATATGATTTGTTAAAAGTTTCCATTTACATTTAGCCACATAAATGTGTCGACACAAAAATGATAGAAATCCCACGCTATATTTAAATTTAAATAGAGTTCATGTCAACGAATGCAACAAATAAGTTCCTGCATTTTATTTATTATCAGCTCAGCTTACAGACTGCAACAGGAAAGAGTGCAGCATTAACACAGAATTATCTTTTAAATTAAGATGATTTTGTGTTGAGCATCTGCTTCTTACTTTTCAGTATAATCTGCGGCAGTTTGCGTGTCGGCTTGCTGAACTCAGTTCATCTGCAGTGATGTGTGTTGCATTAGCTCTGGCATATCTTATCTTAATTTGGCTCAGACCACCTCCTGAAGTGATTTAAAGGGGTCTTATTATGCTTTTGAATTTTAGTTTATTTTCGGTGTGTAGTGTTTATGTTTGGGCATAAAATAGATCTACAAAGTCACAAATCTCAAAGTCCATCTAAACCCATCTAAAAAGCAATTTGAAAAGGAGTCTTTTTCATATCTATTCATATTTTGCTGTTATCTTGTGCATGCTACATGTTCACATGGATGTGGCACAATTGTTTTCTGGTGCATTTTGACTGAAGATGAACATGGAATTGCCTTTGACTTGTCAAGTGCAGAGAGGCTTCTTAAATAGTTCCAAGAGTGAATATCAGGCAACACATTCAGCTTTTACACACAAGGGTGGATTGTGACTCCATCAACCGTGTACAAATACGCTACCTGTCAGAGCTCGAGGAGATTGCTCTTTATTGATCTCTACATAGACATTCATGCAAACACAGGCCAAATACTGGATCCTGGCAGTTTTAATGAAAATGGATTTTACCCGTCCTTCACCTGAAAGTGTGACTCTGTCCACTGGATCATCCAGTGCTGTTGCACGGCGTCCCTCTGCAAATATAATTAAATCACCACATTTGTTGACAGCCAACTTAAAAAAATAAAAAAATAACAAATTAATAAGGACAGGCAATAACTTACATGGACATTTTAATGTGTTGGTTGCTGTCAATCAAATAATGTTTCTATTGGGGTGTAAACAGAGAAAGAGCATGCAGGAAACCCTGAGTGCAGTATAAATCTACTGTCAAAAATGCTGCAGAATAAAAAGTGTGCCCTTGAGATGGCATGAGGGGGGGCATCCAAAATATAAGTGGATTAAACAGACTTTATGTTTCATAAAAACAACTGTTTGCATATCAAAAACAGCCATTATAGCTTGTCTTATTATTCATTTATTTTGCTGTAGTTCTCTGACATAAATTGACAATGATGGATGTGTTAACATAACGAAATGTTAAACTGCACAATAAAAGAAGTTTAAAAAGCATGTGAGAAAAGATGTGATGCTCAGATGATGTCATGCATCATGGGAATAAAGTCATCATAATTCCTCAACGATTCAGAGAGATGAAAATGTCTTCAGTGGCAGCATGAATCAATGTGGAGGTGAAATATTAATAAATTTTTGATTTAAAATTCCCCTTCAAATTCGCTATTTATGGGCGCTATCAGCTGGAGTGGAGCTTTGAAGTTGCCTCATGCCACAAGTAACCCTTTCAGCAGAGAGCTGAGCTTCAGCTATGATTTACTATCCTTTTGTCTCTGAGAAAGTCTTGGCGTCATCGTATACTATGTTTACATGAAAATAAAGGAACTCATTCCCTTCAGTCAATGTAACTGAGTGTCTAGACATATTTCTTTCTTTCTTTTTACTATTGGATAAAGAATGGTTTGCCAAAAGATGATTGACACACATGTGGTGATGGAACATTTTGGACACATCACTCTGTCCCCAAGAAGCAGCAAAAAGCCTGCAGCCTAAAAAAAAAACCTTTTCCAGCTGGGACATTTTCAGTAGTATCAAATCTTAAATCTGAAATTTTGGTTGGTAGGTGGTGCAGAGCTGAACAGGATCATTCTCTTAATAAAAACGGCCATCCATATAATGTAGAATAATTTGTCACAATGACTATGCTAAAGTAAAATCTCCTTTTATAATTTCTCCCCAAGAGACATAGTGCTGCCAGTGATGATGACTCCTTACATCATAAAGATCAAGAAAATGGAATAATCTAACCTCTATTTGTCGCCACACAACCAAGGATGGTGCACTTTGTTTCAGTCAGTTTTATGCATGTGACTCAGTGTAGCTTTAACCAAAACACTACTTTATTCCCAACACCATTAACATATTATGCTGATCAGTCACTGCTTTCTGTGAATAAGAAATTCACTAAATACCAGTAAGGTAAGGATTTCTGGGATTGTGCTGAAGCTAACATGCTCCTGGCCAACACAAATTACTTTAAACACAATCATTCAGTGAGACAAAATATGGCTGCTTCCTCCACTTTTGCTGATGGGGTGGCATTTTCAGCTTGTGTGATTTTTTTAGCACCTCCACCAGATTAATATACTCTTAGATACACAAAGAGAGGCTCACCCTTATTGTTATCTCTAAGGAAAGGTCAAAGGAATGCAAACATAGTGCCCCAGGGGTCAGTTACCTATTGATTGTGGTCTTCAACACTAATGACCTACAAATAAATATACAAATGAGCATCCTGGTTCCTGACAGAAGATGCTAAAAGAAATATTAGCTTTTATTGAATGAAATCTAATAGTTATATTTTAATTATCTATCGCAAGGTCTGAAGCACATGGCACAGGTGCACTTAGGGCATTTCTCAATCCACTTTTGCTAGTTTGCTGGTAGAAAAATATGGTCAGCATTAGAGGTCGACCGATAGTGGATTTTTCCAATACTGATAGCTAGGTTGGACCACACTGGCCGATACCGATTAATTAACCGATAGTTTTAAAATGGATTAAAAAAAAACTGTTACTGAACCATACTAGTATTAGTAGTAATAAGAATAATAATAAAAGTACCATATTTTCTATAAGTCGCACCTGAGTATAAGTCGCATCAGTCCAAAAATACATCATGATGAGGAAAAAAACATATATAAGTCGCACTGGACTATAAGTCGCATTTATTTAGATCCAAGAACCAAAAGAAAACATTACCGTCTACAGCCGCGAGAGGGCGCTCTATGCTGCTCAGTGTAGACTACAGGAGCACTGAGCAGCATAGAGCGCCCTCTCGCGGCTGTAGACGGAAAATTTTTGGTTCAAAATTTTGGTTCATGTCAATTTAATTTTGATAAATAAGTCGCACCTGATTATAAGTAGCAGGACCAGCCAAACTATGAAAAAAAGTGTGACTTATAGTCTGGAAAATACTAATAAAAATAAAAATAATACTAATAACAGTAATCGTAATAGTAATAGTAAATGTTGAAATTACCACACTCTAATAGGACCCTATGAAATCTGTTCAATTTTTCCTAAATTCCATCTTATTTATTATTTATTTTCAATAGTTAAATACTTTTCAATAGTTCAATAGTTAAATGAAAGTTTATTAATCATAAAGCAAGTCTAATTAATTGAAATCAAGAAACTTTTACATTTTCACATCAATTTAATAAAAGTTTAACAAAAATTGCATGTTTAGGGCCCTATGAAATGTTTTATTTTTTCTCACCATATTTTTTATTGTTCCCAAATTCTGTTTTAGCATGTATAATTGTTGAAATGTTGTGTTCCTTAAAAAATAATGTTTGTTTCATTTTAGTAGTAGTAATAGGCTACGTACATTCTACTGTAAAATAGACCAGACTTTTATTTTGACGAGCTTCTGTGAATATCTTTACAATTCTGTGCATGTAATATAATGCTTTTGCTCAAATCAAATGGTCTAATGCTCATGAAGTGCCTCTCAGAGCAGTTCTGGAGATGTTCTTTATGTGTTTCATCCTCATTTAGTGAGACGGCAGATGCTGAAATCACAGCGTAATGCGTGCTAAACTGTGAATTTTGTTTTTATGAATGGATTCCGCGATCCTTTCTAACCAGCACAATGTATACTCTCACACTTTAACTGCTTCTATCCTTGAACACGTAATGATTATCTTATCAAAATAAAAGAGCAGCGCTGAGTCTAAGATAACTCACCTGTGTCACACACACTCCCAACACGTCACGTTCAACTCGAGCAGCGGTCTAAAACTGTTTATTTATTCACCAAAACGAGACAAGTTTACCTCAAGAATAAATCATGAGTTCAGTGTTTAAAAAATGGAGAGAGAAAAAGAGTGAATGGAAAGAGAGATCTATATTATAGCTTTATAAATTAAGCATATAAACTTTTTTAGAGCCACAGGAAAAAACTGGAAAAAGCTAATGCATTGTCACGCTGAATAATACACTTTGTGGTGTTGAAATTAAAGGCGGTTGCACACCGGACGAGAAGCGCTGCGTCGCGTCGCGCCACATGTAGGAGAACTCGAGGTATCGCACACCGGACGCGCACATTCTATATGCGTGAGCTCAATTTCGCAGCAAGATGGGAGAGTTTTAACTTCATCTATTATTTTAATTTTAAATATATGATTTTAATTGATAAAAGCTGAGTTTTGAACGTTAATTAATGAAAAGAATATGTGTTATAATAAGTCTGTTATTGTTTTGTTGTATCTGTTGTCTGGGCAAGCTGTGCAGCTGAAAACGTAACCAAACACTTTGTAATGTTTTATTTGAATGAAACAAGTGTGCTGTACTTTAATTTCAGTTTCAGTTTATAACATCTGGGTTTTTTAATATAAAACTATGCGGATGACGCTCTGTGGCGCGGCAGAAATTTGAACAGCGTTCTGAGTCATAGCTGGGCGCCGCGGACAGACGCCGAATGGCGCCGCCGGTGTGTGTACACCCATAGAGAATAATGTGTTCGAATTTTAAAGACGTGGCGCGACACGACGTGGCGCTGCGCTTCTCGTCCGGTGTGCGACCCCCTTAAGGGGGAAAATCCCACAAAATTTAAACTTTAGGTTTCATTTGTTTGGTTCTTTTTTGCATCTCAATCCCTTGTTATTTTTATCAAGAGTTAACTGTAAACTGTGCAAACATGACATTTTGCTGAAAATAAATGCCTTGCTTTGCTTTCTTTGGTTTACACTGGAAGTTATCTGTTAGCTGCTAAACTATAATTACTATAACTATAACTGAAACTAACAAAACCATTCATGAAACTAACTAAAACTAAATTTACATTTAAAGCTAAATTGAAAATGATATGAAAATAAAAACTGATTTAAAAAAGCAAAACTATAATAACCTTGCTAGCAACGGACGCAACCTGGAAAGCTATCGGCATGGATTTTCGCCGATAACCAATTGTACCAGCAATCAACTATTTGCTGCAAAATCTATAAATCGGTCGACCTCTAGTCAGCACACCATGCATATCATCCAAAAGGGTTGGACCTATCTTAATGAGTCATGGGTGTGTTTTGGGCATAACATACGATAAACCAATCAGAGTCTCATCTCCCACTCCTTATTCACTATTTATATGGTGGAATTTGCAAGAGCAAAGGATGAATGCTTCTCCAGAGGGGAAACATATCTGCTCATATGTGAGGTTAAAGCAGACACAATAACAATCTTTTACGTTTTAGTTGGTCAACTGTCTTTAAATAGCAACATGCGAACAATGAACCCACCTTGTTTTCAGTCCAGCATGCCCGTGGGCAAATAGATGGGCACAAGTGCATTTGCTATTTAAACAACTTGGTGCAAAACACTAATTTAAGCCCCGTGTCAGGCTTAAATTAGCAAAACACTTGCATTGCACCTAGTGTTGAATTGGGCCGGGTGTATGATTGGATCCTAAGTGACAGTTTGAAGCTGATGGCATCAAGACTGTCTTTTCTTTTTTCTGATTTGACTACTGCATTAAAATTTATGGTTAAATATAAAGTTCATTTTAAGGCTGCTTAGTGACTTTTAATGTTTTATGTAAAGGATCAATGCTACATAAAAGCAGTAGTAAAATACGCCAGCTGTGGCCCACCTCAGAAGCTGTTCACAACACCGTTCAGAGTTCAACTCCTCAACAGTGAGGCGATGTCAACCATCTACATTGCGAGAATATCACTCGCATATGCGTCTAAATTTTACTCTGGGTGACTAAATGATGTCTATCGTTAGCCATTGGCTAATAAATACTTAGATTTTCTTGCCAGTGTGTGTGTGTTCAAGGCTTTTATAAGATTAGCACATTTTCACTAGCGGAACACTGACTAAGCGCTTGAGAATTTCTCTCTCCATCAAGCGATCTGTACTTTTTCAGTTAATCTCAATGGATGCACAGCGTACCTGTATTTGCTGAACTATAAACTGTGTACTGTAAAAGACTCTCCGTTGCTTTTATAATAGTGCTGTTGCTCACACATGCAAAGAGAGAGAGAACAAGAGTCTTACCACAGTGAATCGACACACTACATGTAAACTATATTCTTTGTTGTATTTCCTGTCAAAATAATGGAGTTCATTAGAGCTCGTTTTGAATTATTCAGCTTTTTAAAACAAGCAGAAGATATGCCGGTTTCTCCGGTAGTGGGTGGGGCTTATGCAAAAATGGCCAATTTCATTGGCTGGCGCTGAACTACAGTATCACTGCCCCTGTTTTGATTTCAGCAAATCAGTTCGACCGAACACAGACAATGTGATTAATATTCTGTGGCATTTTACAATGTGATTAGTAAGCTGTGGCATTTTACAAAGATAAATTGATTGGAATCACATGATATAAATATATAATATATATTTGTGCATGTGTGTGTAAAATAGTATATCAGTCTGGTGAGTAAACTGAAAAATTTACTAGCCAATGACGATTATATTGCCAAGGTGTGTGTGCCAACGGGTTGTGCTGTGTAGCAGAATTGAACAGAACGATGACAAGCCAAACTTCTTTTAACCTGAAAATGCTGCTTAAGGCACAAGACATCCATATAGCATGTTTATTTTTTATTTTATTTATTTTTTTCCATAAAAAATAGTGCAGGTGGATGGCAGAACACATTCTGTGTGAACAGCCCTGTAATAATGCAGCAACAGAGCAGCCTTTTGCAAATGCCATTGCCAGTATTTAATTATCATCAATTATAATTTATTTCTATACTCATAATTTCTGCAGTTAAAATGTCTATACACATTTCTCTGAACAGCAAAAGAAAGAATGAATAAAGGAACTTTTTTGTGGTAATACAGATTAAGGTTCTGTGCTGCATTTGCAGTGTAAAGACGTCATTAGGCTTTTCTGTCTGGATCATTTTGCACCAGGTAAAACATTATGTGCATAACATGTTCATATCTTCATCTTAACAAAAAAAGATATGTTCTTATACCTTGATACCGTCCAATGTTTTAGAGACTGAGTGCAATGTACTTCTACCTACTGTATGTGTTAAAAATAAAGCAATGGAGAATATGCATGGCATTCTAAATTTGAATTCCTTAGAGATGAAAAGCAAGGTCAGACCTTATTCAGAGAACTGATTAATTAAGCAAAGTTTCTGAGTGTTACTGCTTTTTTATAAAGCATCAGCATTTCAATAAATCGGCCAAGTTTCCAACTGAATGTCTTTTTTTTTTTGGTACAATCATAACTGAAGAACCTTCTTGTGCAAAATAAACAATAAATAAATGATTCCCAGCACAAATTCCTGCAAACATTTACAGTACTATAATGGTCAAGTTGATTGCTTTAATCTGCTATCCAATTTATTATAACATTTGTCTAGATCTACTTACTGGAATACAGTCTATAAAACTCACTCAGGAGTCTTGGCATAGCAGGCAACGTGAATCTTGCAGCATTTCCTGATCCCTTTGACTTGTTCAATATCAATATCATTCCTATCAATAAAAGTGGCAGCGTTTAATTTACTTGAAGGCAGTGTTCACAGTACGCTAGTCCTACACAATCTTTAAATACTGATTATACAACTTCTCAGCATTTACAGTCCCATAATTCAATCTGCAAATTTCCTTCAAAAGTGTGATAATATTTATATCATATTTTAAAAGTTATAGTCCATCTCTTCGGGGTAAATAATAGAAAACATCATGAAGAGGCAGGGATCTGCAAGAAAAAGACATGGGACCTCACTTCATGACCAGTGAATTTAAAGGAATAGTTCACCAAAAAAATTAAAATCTGCTAAAAAAAATTCCTCACCTGCAGACCATCCAAGATGAGTTTGTTTCTTCATTGAAAGAGATTTGGAAGTATTTAGCATTACATCACTTGCTCACCAGTGAATCCTCTGCAGTGAGTGGGTGCCATCATAATAAGAGTCCAAACAGCAGATATAAACATCACAATAACCCACACCACTCCAGTACACCAACATCTTGTGAAGTGAAAGCTGTGTGTTTGTATGAAACAAATCCATCACTGAGGCATTTTAACTTTAAACCATCGCTTCTGGCTAAAGAAAAAAAAAAAACATTCCATAATCCATAATAACATTTCCTCCAGTGGAAAAGTCCCTGTTGTCCACTCACATCAAAATCCACAACATTTTTGTTTAAAACTGTTAATGAACGGTGCTTGATCTGTGCATATTTATCTCCTGATTCACAAAAGATTATTATTATTTATTTATTTTTACTGGTGAAAGAAATATTATGAATAGAGAAACGGTTTGTTCAGAATGTCTTGGAGGATTTATTACATTACCGTACATTCATTTCATTAGTTGATGGACTTGAATCATGTGGATTACTTGAGGATTATTGTGATGTTTTTATCAGTGGCACCCACTGTAGAGGATCCAATGGTGAGCAATAGATGCAATCCTAACTTCATTCATAAAACATTGAATACTGATATTTAAAATTACAAAAAGAATAATAATAATAATAATAATAATACTTTGTGAAATTAAAACCGCCAGTAGGTGACATCAAGTCACTGTTAAGAAGTGAGTTATTGCGATTGAACAGAATCATTTAAATGGTTGATTCATTCAGGAACGAAACACAGTCATGTTGCTCAGAGACGTAAAACAGTGCTGTGGCTGTGTTTGGAATTATTTCTGTTGGCAAAAACAGACAATATGGTGTCTAAAACATAAGTCTCTTAATAATCACTTTGTTTTGCTGAACTGTTGTATAAAATAAAATGGAAAAAAAATGGTGCTCGGTCTTCGTGTGACATTTAACTAACTTTATGCTATATAAAATTGTATAAATAAATACATTTTCTGCCCCCATATCTTGAATTTTCTGATCATTATTCATGTGTTTTAATACTGAATCATGCAGTGAAAGAACACACACATGCACTAGGCTAACCTACTATACTTCTTTATGTAGGCCTAATGTATGCGGGCAGTCTGTAGGTGTGTGTGTGTGTGTGTTTTTTTTTTTTTTTTGAAATATACTTGATAATGACAATTTGCACATCATTAAAACAATATTTACGATATTATCGCAAATTATATATATCACACACCCAAGGCAATATCACAAATAAATTCAGTTGTTATTGTTTTTGGTATTGACACCTTCAAGTTACTAGTCCAATTGGGCAAGAAAATGTATCTTTCATTTGCCAGTCCAAAAGCATTCACTTGTCCCGGACAAGCGGACAAACTTTAATATCTAGCCATGAAATGGATCAATAGTTTTCCCAAGAGTGCTTGCAAAAGACCACCTGAGACACAAAGATATGCCCCATATGCCCCATACTCATATGCCCCATACTCTCCTGAAATTAACAATGTAATTTCTGATTAGTTTGATGCGCTGGCAGCAGAACAGCTTATGTTATGCATGGACACAAGAGGATGTCTGCAAAACGTTGGTGCAACTATCCAGAGGCAGTATGGACAGTATTGTTCACATTATGGACTTCAGTTCTCAGCTCATGGTCCAACAGTGTGGAGGAACTCTGGTGTTTATCACTGGAGTAGTACTGTATTGTGAGATAGCTGCTTTTATGCTGCCAGTCATGTTTCAGCACCACGGACAGCAACAATATCTGCACAGCCCACAAGAAGCAATTAAAGCATTACTCCACCCCAAAATGGAAATTTTGTCATTAATCACATGTCGTTCCAAACCCGTAAAAGCTTTGTTCAGCTTCCAAAAAAAAAAAAAAAAAAATTCAGTAGTTCAACTATAACATTATGTAGTGACGAGAATACTTTTTGAAAACAAAAATAACGATAAATTAATTCAACAATTTGTCTCCTCTGTATTTCTGCATCAACGTAGCACCATTTTGTTGGCAGATGGACTATTCTGACGATGTCTTTCATACTTTTCTAGACCTTGATGGTATAATTTACTTGGCAGTCAATGGGACAGTCACAAGCCTCTTGATTTCCATCCAAAATATATCTCAAATTGTGTTCTGAAGATGAACAAAGCTTTTACAGGTTTGGAACAACATGAGGTAAGTGATTAATGACAAAATTTTCATTTTGGGGTGGACTAACCCTTTAATTTAAGTACTACAAACTTCAAGAAAGCAAGTTATAAGTTATACAAACCATATTAGACAACTGACTACTGAATAAACTATGGTGAGTTGGCTAAGTAAAATATATTTGCATTAACACAATATTGCTTTATGTAAATGTTTGTTAAAAGTGAAAAATTTGATTTGTGGGAGGGGTGTTTTTGTGTTAACAACTGATCATGCAGCACGAGATGGTCAACTTTTATACTTCATCTTCATAAAGATGAAATGGGTTTAAGGTATTCCCTCTCAAAACAAATGAAAATAAAACAAGTTCTTAGGCACAGATCATTTGGGGCTAGTGACTTTATTATGAATGAATGCATGTGTCTATCATTCCCTAATGATGGCTATCCTTTCAGCAAGTAGCTCATCATTTATCAATTATTAATTTGCATAATTTGTTTTAATAAGCAATTTGGTGTATATTAATCACATCAAAACGTCTAATAGGCTAAAGACTCTCAGATTAAGCTATAAAAGATGTTACATTATATTACTTTTCAGTATAATTGTTATTTAATATAAATAGATTATACTACTGTACATTATTTATCATATAGACTTTTTTTTTCATTTTAGGATTACCAGAAAACCATTTTGTTTTAAACAGGTTTAGACGCATCACATTAAAAAGTCTTCAGCAGCAGTGCGTTTTTCATGCAGCGCGTCACATAAAATAAATAAATAAATAAATAATTATATATATATATATATATATATATATATATATATATATATATATATATATATATATATATATATATATATATATATATATATATAACAGATTTCTTAAGTTTAGTGTCTATTTTAAATCTATTTTGAGATTACTCCGTACTTATGTAATCACACTGCTCTGCAACATTCATTCAACACTCGTGTAAAGTGTGAACAAACCAGTGTAGGCTATACTGAGTAACGTTCAGCATCGATCTGCTTTTAAAGTTATTATTTGTCGAATATAGCCTACAAAAATATTTTCTTCGACGGATTTTGCGTACTAATCCACTCCACAGACTTAGGTTCTGTTCAACACAGTGTCATTAATGTAAAACTTACTTTTCCAGTCGTAAACAGACGTGAAATGTCCTCAGGTTTTCAGTCCAGAAGTCTTCTGGACAAATTGAACTTCTTTTCGCTGTCCGTTAAGTTCTGACGGCTATTCTCTTCTCGGTAACGGTCGCAAATTCCGCGGGTGCCTTCCCATCTGTTTCGCGCTGGCGGGTTTTTTTTTTCTCAGTAGCGAGAGGATGATGGAGATGAGCGCGCGAGCGAGAGGGAGAGAGAGAGAGAGATGGTGAGAGCTGCGCGCGTGAGAGAAGTAATGCGCGCTAATGTGACAGGCGTTTGTAGGGGTGTGGCCATCTAATGTCATAAGAGCAAATATTAAGAACATAACGTGTGATTTTGACTTGGTCTGTTGCTGCTCATAATAATAAAAAATAAAGCTCGATACTCGTATCTTTTAATTAGTTAATGAGGCAAATCACACTTTTATAAAACTGGGCAAAACAGAAAGAGAGAAACCGTTTATAAAACCACTTTATGAGATAAGATGAAAGAAAAATCATCCTTTATATCTTCAATGTTCAAATGGATAAAACGGTATAGTTTGTATAAGAAATTATTAGATTTGCAGCATATGAAGAACAGCATTAAAAATGAGCAGCTTGTGCATCATTATAAAGACAAATTATGATTAATGTATATTAAGGAATAATAAATAGGAAACACCAAACTGTTTTTTTTTTCCATTATCAATAAGCATGATAATCTCTCAATCTCACTAAATAATTACAGCAAAATAACTGTTATCATTAACATTATCTGTCCAATGCACCATAAAAATAACTAAGGAATTAATATTGATTATCATTTCTCCATAAGTGTTCATTCAACTAATGACTGAATACATGGCTGGTTAAGTATATTTATTACAAAGTCAAAGAAAAGAAGGGTGAATTACAATAAAACAGTCTTTTTTATAAATATGTCTAATCGTAAAACTGGTCTATACAAGTGTCTAATTTGGGGAAAACAGGAATTCACTGTCAACACCTGATCATGCATCACAGGAAAGACTTTTACACTTCATCATAAGAAGAAAGTGTGATTAAGGTCTGGCACCGTCAACTTGAAACAAATTCACAAAGTAACTGCATCCAAAGACAACCCTTTAAGCACACAAATTGAATGTCTGACTGTTTTCTTTATGAATGAATTCATGTAATTCCCTGGTGATGACTGTTGATCTTTACATGACGTTTACCCTGTATAGTCATTACTGGATGACAATTCCCATATAATATATGCACAAAGGTGCACTATAGAGTCACTGTATGATTGAAAGAAATGTTCTCCTACTCATTTCAATGTACATTTTGTAGAATTGAGTTTGAATTGTTCAGAAGGATATATTTTAAATCACTATCTTACAGAGACCAATTCACACTTCCTCATCTTCAGCGGAACAACTGACCAGAAGGGGTTGAACTCAGCCACAATGGGGATTGTTTTGTTTCAAGCTATGTTCTTGCGATACTATTCTGCCCCAAGGGTCTCAATGTCTAAAAGAATTAGTTGAAGCATAACTGCAGCATATCTGCTTGAGTGGCTACTCGTGTGCACTGATATTCATCTCACATAGAAAATATAATGAAACCAAGAAATGAGATTCAAGCATGTGAAGGCTATCTTGAATGAATCAATGTATGATTTAATTCTTATCTATGCCATAAAAAAGTCTCTTATGACTAAAAAAAAAAAAAATGTTTTGATTGTTGATTATGCACTAGAAGCTGAGCAATTGTAAGGCATGGACAGAAGAGGATCTCCTGAAATAAATCTGAATGTTTGTACTATCCAGAAGTGGTATGGACATTTTGCAGAAGCTCTTATCTTTCAAATGTATTGTATTTTGAGAGCCATCTCCATGATTCCAGGCAGCAACACTTCAAGAACCAAGTGTTGACAAATAAACAGCTTGCATAAATTGCCATGCTGCAGGGGACAGCCTCTAAAACTGTCAGAGCTCACACCAAAATCCACCATTGACCACACTAATCTGCACATAATCATATTCATTTGACACATTTTAGTGTTACAGACAGTACTGTGAACTCAAGCAAAAAGCAAACACACACACACACACACATAAATATATATATATATATATATATATATATATATATATATATATATATATATATATATATATATATATATATATATATACACACTTTTTTTTTCCAGCACAAAACAGAAATGCCTTTTATAATCAAAAGGGTGAAATGGAACATAATTGTTGGTTGTTGAATCACTGTTGCATCACATTTACATTGTATGTAAAATGTAAAAACGTTTTATGAAAACATATAATCATAAATCCTCTGATTTTGCCAGAATTTTCATCACCATTATCACCACATTTAATCAATCTAATTTAAAGGAATAGTTCACTCAAAAATGACAATTTGTTGACAATTTACTCACCCTTAGGCCATTTAAGATTGAGTTTGTTTCTTCATCAGAACAGATTTAGAGAAATTTTCATTACATGACTTGCTCACCAGTGGATCGTCTGCAGTGAATGGGTGCCGTCAGAATGAGAGTCCAAACTTCTGATAAAAACACCACAATGATCCACACAACTACAGCCCATTGATTAGTGTTTTGTGAAAAGTCTGTTTGTAACAAACATTCTGATGGCTACCATTCACTGCAGGTGATCCATTGGTGAGCAAGTGATGTAATGCTAAATTTCTCCAAATCTGCTCTGATGAAGAAACAAACTCATCTACATCTTGGATGACCTAAGGGTGAGTACATTTTCTGCAAATTTTCATTTTTAGGTGAACTATGCTTTTAATGTTAAAACAAAAAAATGACCCATTTAATTCCATTAATTTATTAATTACACCATGATGGATTTGAAAATATGGTCTTTAGAGCTGTTTAAACATAAAAACCATTATATTAGTGAAGCTTATCTATATTTAAGTGTCTATCCATACCACCTGTATTACCTCCACTGAGGTGGTCCTCCTTTTTACTGGTATTTAATATATAAAAATTGCCAGTCAAAATGACCTTTAAAACTCAAAAGGCCAGAAGTTTAATTATCTTTTTATTTTATTTTATTCCTTGTCTCTCCCCCATATTAAAAATACTAAACTGAACTAAGGCTTCACTCGCTGTTTTTGAATATAGGGTACTGCTCATCTGTGGTATCAGTGTGGTATCAGTGCTCATGCACTGTTAACATCACCACATTACACAAGCCTGTGTTACTATGGTTACAGATTATCACAGGCAAAAATGCACAGCATGGATTTCATGACTGGTGAAATGGGGGGTGGGGGGTGATGCTTTACATCTTCAAAATATACTGAGATGGATCTATGAAATTTACTGAAAGATAAAAGCGCATTTACCAACATTTGTAAAACACATTCACATAATGATACAATCATGGAATGCATATGCTTTTTAAAAGACGTGTTGCAGTACAGTCAACTCAAATGATGCATAATGGCTTCAGAAGGAGCATTTACAGAATGCTGTGCTGAGCATTCATAAATTCTGAAGACCTAGAACTGCTGAGATGTGACACACTGTTCTACAAATCCACATAATATGTCCCCTAACACCCTAATGATTTATAACGCATCCAGTAATGATTTTTTTATTATAGGGTCACATCATATAGCAACCCAATACGTCAGAGGCTCATATTAGAAAACTTAAGTAAGAAACAGGATTTGTGAGGGGATTTATGAAAGAACCCTGGGGTTTGCAAGTTGATGTTGATCTGAATGGATCTCCTTCTTACCATAACATATCTCTCAGCTGAGTGTGTAGCAAGGATTTACTAATCACTGTGATGCCTCCTTTGAATTACTACATATAATCAACAACAAACTTAAACTGACACATTTCATTTTCTTATTTTCTTAATAAGAATTATTCATCAGAGTGTGGTATCAAGACAAAATTGGTTTGTCTTCCTTAATCAAAAGATAACTTAGTCCACCTCTGAAAAAAAGTTTCCACATGGATGATTTTTTCTATTCACAAACTTGTATTCCTTATATTCCAAAATATCCTTCATTTTTAAAAGTATATGTTGACTTCATGTTGCAGTCATCTTGAGTTTTAACATATATTGAAGTCAACTTAAAATCTCTAAAGGCTGAATTAAACAATATTGCCATTAGTGAGTCCACGCCATTTGAAAGTGCAGCTGCAAATGCTGCCTCGGGGAGCTGCTCTGTCGTCCCATGTGCACAGCTCCTAAGGTATATTTCACATATGTACTGATTTCTCTGTTCTGACACACAATGTGTGCAATGTGATAGCATTCCCTGGAGATTGCTGTGTGTAAACATTCACAAGATCATGGTAGAAAACACACCTTTTAAAAAGCAGCCAGTTCATCTATTTAGTTTACTGTTGTGACAATGTGTTGCAATGCCTCCACTGAACGTGACACATAAGCAATCTACCAAATAACATTATGACTGCAAGAGACCGAAATTAACCAGAGCTTGCTAAAATACAGTTGGATAAAGCTAAAGGAAAAATATCTGTTGGGCCAATACATGAAATATAAATGAAGCTTTCCTATCACATAGCCTGCACAAATGAAAATGACTGCTTCGTGGCATCCACGGTTTTCTAAAATAAGTCATGCGTGAGTAAAGTCATACAGTATACAGTATAAGTCAAACATGATTTGCAACAGCGTTCTCACATTGAAAATAAAATGCTGATCTTAAAATGGGGTGATAACATTTTAGTGAATTGCTTTTTATTCAAGTCAAAAAAGGATTTAAAATCACTGAGCCAAAAGCTTTTTCTTATATAGATGCAGACCTTCCATAGAAAAATGTATAAGGCACTGGTGATTTTCCGCCACAACATTATCCATTGAGTTTACAAACATTTCCTTTAACCCTGCAGTAAAACGCAACACAATGCAATATGTTATATAAAATATAGGTAAACCACCTGTGGAAAATCAATGTGTAAAATTCCTTCATATTATTAAAGCAGTACATTGTACGCTAATTTTTTAGGGACTTTTCTTAAAGTGTAAGATGGGCAATACAGCAATACAGTTTTTGAGTGTATAACATTTTGTTAACAAACATTCCCAAAAGAATTACTGTGATTTTAGATGTTATTTCCATTCAACTAAAATATCACAAATCAACCTAAATACATAGGTTACACCAACAAAACTAAATCAATTGGAAATATCTCCTTAAGATAACTACTGCAGGTTACCACTTTTCTCTTTAGAGTTAAAGCTTGCAGGTTAAGAGTTGTGTGAGACACAATGTCTAAAGCATTTCATAAAATAATAAAAATAAAAAAGTTAGTCTTGATACATGCTAAATTGGCCTTCCGTGGCACTATTTGCTGTGCTCATGTGTGTTGAAGCTCTGACGCAAGTAATGTGAAAGGAACTTAACACCTCCCTAATTGTGTCTCCAGAGCGAAGCTTTTAAACTATCTTTGAATGCTTCACTACAAAACAGAACAAATGAGAGCTGAGAGGTGACTATGAGCTTTCTAAAGCATTTCAAATCAGTTCAAATGTTTTGCAATCCTCCCATTTTAGAAATCCTATATCAGAAAATATTCTCCCTCTATCATCTGAAGAATTGTGCTAAACCCTTACCTTAGTGTGGGCAAATGGTAATTTTCTTTGTCTCTGAGAGATCTGATCTGGGAAAATAATTAAATTCCAAGAGAAGCATTGTCTTCACAGATTTTCCTTTAACACTTTCATTGTACAATACATGGACACTGGGTAGGAAGACAAAGCGGTTAACCTGAAAATACTGTAACTAAATCAAAACAATGTCTTTATTGCATCTTAAAGCTAAAGTGTGCTATGTTGCACCACTAGCATCCTAAAACACAAATAAAAAAAAAAAATGATAATGTATTCAGTTGGTTGGACAAACATAGAGTCCAAACACACATCACTAGTTGAGCCAAGCTTGTTGAAGTGTTTACATTATGCAGGAAATCAACCTACTAATAACTTACTTACAGTTCTCTCTGCATAATAAACTGTGGCAAGAGAAAGCATTTAAACAACAGAAAAAAATTACGCACTTCACCTTCATAGGTGTTAGGAAAATGGATAAAATGATTATGTCCTGCAACAAACAGCACAGACTAACCATTATCATCATCCAAAGCCATTTTCTCAGATTATACCTCTGATTAGGCCTCGTCAGGAAGAAAAAAAAGAGCCTTTATGTCAGTCACCTTTTAAAGGTCTCGTTCTCTGCCTCTTTTCTGACATGCTATAATTAGAGAGATTTTCCGCAGAAAGATGTTTAGAGGTACAGATCAACAGTTCACTGATGGATGTGACCTGAGCCACACTCTGTATAGGAATAATTGACAACTGGCCATTGAATTACTGAAACATAATGCCAACCTGAGGTGGTAATAAGGGTACAACTTGAAACACTTCGGGTGTACATTATTTTTCAATAATTCAAACAGCTCAGAGTCAATTATTCTGTTTATACCATGGTTATATGACAACAGCAATGTTGTCATATATATTATCAAACTATATTTCAGAAAAAGTCAATTGTGGGACAGTCTCTGTGCATGTCTGTGTCTTTACTGTATGTGTGTATGTGTGTGTGTGCAGAGAGAAAGAGAAAGAGAGTAGGAGAAAGACTAAGTTAAACTAAATAAAACTTTCTCAATATTACCTTTTTCCATCCAAATCTTTTTTGTTATAGTTTTAACTAACAAATAGGCCTAATCAGAAATGACATAAATCTGCATTATAATATCAACATTTGGTGTTAAAAAATATAAAAACTGACTGACGGTCCTCCAGTTAGCTAAGTCAATTCTAGCAATGGCATCACATTTAATTTACATCTTTTTTGGTATCCTGTTCATTCAGTTGTAATAATCAGGCTATAATTGATTATGTTTAAGGCCTATTTTATTTAGATTTCAGACGGTACAGCAGAACAGGATGACCAGCTAGGTGTGCATCAAGCTTCTTAGAATTGTACTCACTATGTGCAAAAAGCAACTTTGAAATACTGTATGTCAACAGTTTGATTTCTAGTGAGCAACAACAAAATATCAAAGTCGAAATGGCTGGCTTTGATATGATCTTGTGAAAACTATGCCTGAAAGCTGTTCATGTTACATAGCACAGCATGTTAACAAAACCTGAATATAAAAACTCAAAACTCAGAACCATACAACACCAAGAGTAAATCCACTTCATTCTTTCAGACAAGTGACACAACATGTCAAAAAGACATCTATCTGCTCAGATTTCAAAATCGCACATGCTACTTTTATTTCTTTGAAATGGTAAAATACAGAGTAAAAACCAGTGAGAATAGAAAAAGAGTGCATTGCAGCAGATTTGCAGAAGTTCTCTGCTGGCAGGCTTTCTCAAGTTTCCAGCATCATCCCAGTGATGCTGATTTAATTTCTGCAGATTTGCTTATTTGTCTCGGTCATAAAAATGATACAGTTCATAAGGTTCAATCCTGACAACCTTGCACCACGTAGCACAAACCCTCAAACAAATCATTTAAACCTGTCAGTGTATATAGGGTCATCTCAGCTGTTATAATCTCCTGCATATAAAATTTTATTTAATTTTCATTTCATTTGGAAATCAATGTCTGAGTCTGGAGGAAGGCTGGATTGGCACAGAATCCAAGCTGCTTGAAGTCCAGTGTGAAGTTTCTGAAGTCAGTGATGATTTGGGGAGCTGTGACGTCTGCTGGTGTTGGTCCATTGTGTTTCATCAAGTCCGAAGTCAATGCAGCCATCTACCAGGAGATTCTGAAGCACTTTATGCTTTCATCTGCTAACAAGCTTTAGAGAGATGCTGATTTCCTTTTCCAGCAGAACTTTTGGCACCTCCCCACAGTGCCAAAACCACTTCCAAAAGGTTTGCTGACCATGATATTACTGTGCTTGATTGGCCAGCAAACATGTCTGACCTGAACCCCATGTGGAATCTATGTCATATTTTCAAGAGAAAGATGAGAAACAGTTGATCCAACAATACAGACGGGCTGAAAGCTCAATAGTGCCTCAGCAGTGCCACAGTACATTTTGTGCTAAAGGAGCCCAAGTATTGACCGCATAAATGAACATACCTTAAAGAACTTGAACTTTTCTGTTTTCCAAATTTATTTATTTATAATTATTATTATTTTATTTATTTTATTTTTATCTTAGGAAATATTCTAAAGTTTTGAGATACTGGATTTTTTTTACTTTTGCTGTAAACTCTAATAGTAATAAAAACTATTCTGAATATGTTTTGTTTTCTTTGTATGCATGGATTACTTGGGTTACTGACATCTGGTGAAAATGTCATCGGCATCCTTAAAAATATATTTACTGAGAAAAATTATGACGTGTTCAATACAATTAATCTCAATAAATTAGAATGTCATGGAAAAATTCATTTATTTCAGTAATTTAACTCAAACTCCTTGACACGTATGCCTTGACCCCAGCCTCAGTCCATTCCTTGTGAAGTTAACTCAAATTCTTGAATCAATTTTGCTTGACAGTCCTCATAAAGCTGTTTTTTTTTTTCGGTTGTTTGTGCATCTTCCACACTTTTTTCCTTCCACTCAACTTTCTGTTAACCTGCTTGGATACAGCACTCTGTGAACAGCCAGCTTCTTTGGCAAAGAATGTTTGTGGCTTACGCTCCTTGTGAAGGGTTTCACTGATTGTCTTCTCGACAATTGTCAGATCAGCAGTCTTCCCCATGATTGTGTAGCCTAGTGAACCAAACTGAGAGACCATTTTGAAGGCTCAGGAAACCCCTGCAGGTGTTTTGAGTTAATTAACTGATATGTTACCATATTCTAATTTGTTGAGATGTTGGTTAAAGGGGGGGTGAAATGCTCGTTTTCACTCAATATCATGTTAATCTTGAGTACCTATAGAGTAGTACTGCATCCTTCATAACTCCAAAAAGTATTTATTTTTATTATATTCATAAGAAAGATAGTCTGTGCCGATTTTTCCCGGAAAAACACGAGCGCCTGGAGGCGTGACGTGTGGGCGGAGCTAAAGAATCACGAGCGCCAGTTGCGTTGAGAGCGTTTGGAAGCTGTGACAGCTGTGAAGGCTGAAACTGAACGAGAGCAGCAGCAGCAAGGACTCGCTCCGAGCGGGACTCGAACCCGGGTCTCCGATGGGAGGCGGACGCACTAACAAGGAGGCAGAGATATTTTAAGCAGTTTTACTCACCGCCTGTGGTTCCAGCACACAATCGTGACCCTTTTTCGTTGGGATTGCATCATCCTTAAGAAATAAACAATACATAAATCCGTCGTCAAACTGGGCTTTGTTTGTAAAACAAGCATTTTAGAAATGCAGGGGGCAAACACTTGCACAACTCCGTTGATGCTCTGTAAAAATAAACTCCATCCACTGGTCCCTTAATGCTGTTTTTTCTTTGGTAATCTGTGCAGGGTTGTCTTGTGACAAACCGGAAGGAGTATTTTTGGAACAGAAATACTCCTTCAAACGTACAACTTCATTTTTGAAACTTTGTCCATGTTTAGCATGGGAATCCAACTCTTTAACAGTGTAAAAACTCAGTATGCATGAAATAGCATTTCACCCCCCCTTTAAATGACCTTGGTGTTGGTGTGATTGACTGGCCAGCAAACTCACCAGACCTGAAGAGAATCTATGGGGTATTGTCAAGAGTAAAATGAGAAACAAGAAACCAAAAAAAGCAGATGATCTGAAGGGCACTGTCAAAGAAACCTTGCTTTCCATAACACCTCAGCAGCGTCACAAACTGATCACCTCCATGCCACGCTGAATTGAGGCAGTAATCAAAGCAAAAGTAGCCCCTACCAAGTATTGAGTACATATTGATGAACATATTTCCAGAAGGCCAACAATTCACTAAAAATGTTTTTTTTTTGTTTTTTTTTTTTTTTTTGATCTCATGAAGTATTCTAATTTTGTTGAGATAGTGAATTGCTGGGGTTTTGTTAAATGTGAGCCAAAATCATCACAATTAAACCTATATATATATATATATATATATATATATATATATATATATATATATAACAATGTCATTATACATTTCATACTTGCTAAGAAATCTCAGAATCCTTGAAGATATTCTGCTCTGTTCCTGGAAGCAACTGTAAAGCTTTGAAGGAGAGTAATCATCTGGGCAAAGAATACATGATGACTGAGTGGCAATGCTTTCTGCTCACCAGCATGCTGCTGTTTTCCATTGTTGGTGAGAACAGAAGATCCATTACATTGAACGGTTACTGAAAGCCTTAGTGATCTACAGTAACATGTCCACAGCGTCATTGTCTCTGACTGCAGGTGGTACGGTTAGCACAAACTTTCCTTCCAAAGGGGTCCAGTATATTTTTTATCTTGTTGGATCATTTGCTGAGTATGGCTTCTCACACCAGCACTGACTGAATCATCATAATTAAAACTGATACAAAGTAACGAACAGATACATTCTGAAAATGAAGGGCCACTTATAAAGGACAGATTTATGACAGAGATCTTAGCCTCATTAAAAGAGTGGGGGAAATGTGAGCAAAAAGGCACTTTTTTTACCCGCAGCCTGCCAACGCAACTCTCCAGAGAGACCCCTCAACTGCTAGAAAATCACAGCACCGTAATGAACCCCACAGGAATAACCCCCACTCTGATATAGACAGCTAAATAAAGCCTTAGAAATTTCTAACATAACCACATTCCTTGAATAGCCTGGAAAAAAAAGTAGTATCCACAGATTTGATTTATTACATACAAGATCTTCCACATATAAAATACAAAACCTCACACACACACACACACACACACACACACACACACACACACATATATATATATATATATATATATATATATATAAATCTGTGTCATGTTCATTAAAATAATAAAACATTTTAATGTAACAAGAATAGTAATAATAGTAATATTGTATATGCACAATAATATTATACATACATTATATGGACAAAAGTATTGTCACACCTGACCATTAACAGGAACTTCAATGATATTGCATTCTAAACGTAAAAATGGCCTTCCCCAAACTGTTCTCACAAAGTTGGAAGCATAGCATTATCAAAAATGCCTAGGCATGCTGAACCATTAAGATTTCTAGTCAAACCCCTGAAAAACAGCTCCATACCATTATCCCTCCTACACCAAACATTTCAGTTGACACAATGCAGTCAGACAAGTTACAATGTTCTCCTGGCATCCACCAAATCCAGACCTGCCCATGTGACTGCCAAACAGAGAAGCGTGGTTTGTCACTCCACTGAAGAGGTTTCCACTGCTCCAGAACCCACTGTGGCATGCTTTACACAGCTACATTCAACTCTTTGCGTTGTACTTAATGTGATGGTTGCATGCAGATGCTCAGCCACGGAAACCTTTTCCATTTAGCTCTTGCCACTTTTCTGATTTTATGTGGTCTTCCAAGTATCTGTATTTTAGTAATTTCCACCAAAGTCAAAAGCGTTCGGTGTTCTGTATTTTATATTCAACATTGTACATTGTACATTCGTTGCTGCTGATGCCTCAGACAGATATGTGCCTTCCTTCACAGCATTAACATTTCATGTCACTTTGACAACTTAAGTTAAGATGGCCGTCTCAAGGTACATCACTGTCAAAATGGAGAAATAATTTTCCTACAACCACCCATTAAAAAAGCAAATCAAATCTCAACAAGAACAGCATGAACAAGAACAAAAATATCCTATAGGGTTCAGTGAATCATTGCAGCACAGGGCCAAGCAGGATATTCATTATTTATTGGAAGATCACTTGAGGAACAAACTAAGTTAAATAATCCATACTGCAACCATTTTCAAGTATTTCTAGGAGAATCACAACTCACAACTTTTTTAGGTAAATGTTTGAATTCATTCACACACTCTGTAAAACATGCACAGTCTGGGTAAAAGGGAGGGTGTAAGTGTGAAACCATGTAGAAATCTCTCCAGATGTTCAGTCAGGGCTTTGCCATTAGTGTTTGGGTGGCATTTAACATCTTAACATCTTGTGGTAGAAAAAAAAAACAGAATCTGTCCCTGACACCTTGATAGAGAGCTAAACAGTGCTATCTATAACCTAACATTCAGCATCCCGAACATACTCATATCATAGGCATCATTCAGCAACAGTATTAAGCAAGGGGCCAGTATTTGTCTTTATATCCATCATGTTAGATGTGTTACAGGGTTTGCCCAATAATGGTATCTTAATCATAATTTATTCACATTCATGAGACTTCTTTCTTCCTTGTACCTATGAATCATGTAACAATGAAACAGTTAAAGTTAAAGGCAGTTCATCAAAAAATTATGAAGCCAAAGTAATAGACGACCATTGCTCACCAAAATTACTGAGCATTTTGGCCCACAATTATTTTTGATATGACAACACTCTTTGCATTCTTACATTATAAAGTATATCCAAAACAGTGAGATATTCTTGGGCAGCAGATCAGCATTTGCATAACCAAACAGCCACTTATCTGCCTTCTGTCGCTCAGGCAGGGGTCCAGAAAAACAGTGCGTTTGTCATTGATGCCATTCGGCCCCAGAGGAATAACGTCATTGGTTCAGTACCAGACCTGGCCTTCCATTACAGACGACACCAATTTATCATGCAGATGACGTCAAATGTTTTTTATTTGCTTTTTTTTATTTTTTTATTTTGTGCATATGATTGCGTAGGATGAGGCACTGATGAGATCAGCTAATAAAAGTACAGCTGCATTCATTATACTGTTTATTAGCTGGACAACCCCTTGAAAAAAAAGATATGAATTTGCGTATTTTGTTCTTTCTGAATGTTTCCAGGATATTTTAATTTACATAAACATTGTCATGAATGTCCTAGGAATGGAACCCATGGCAATTGTTAGAGCCATGCATTTTAAAGAATTATTATAATTTTTAATAAAATATTTCATGTTCTTTATGGACTGTTGTGGATTAAAATAAAATCATAAACTTACATCACTCCCAAACTATGTCTCATGCCACACACTAGTTCACACACTTCACATCCACAATGTACCTGGATTTATGTTTTAATATGGTCATCTTGTCATCATAGATAGAGGAACATTAGCATTTTTTGATGTGTATATCTGCATTTTTAAAAATAGCTCAAGATGCAAAAAATAAAAAAAACCTCATCATGTCAAAGTCATTGTACTTAAAACCATCTTATTTTTCTCCTAAAAGCTAGAGTCTCTAGTGACAGCAGTGCTACGTCTATACGGAGATCTCTCGCCCAAAATGACATTATTCAAAGCACAGCAGTTAATGCACTAGAGCTCTGAAAACAAGCAATCCACATTAGTGCAAGGCATGATGCGATGACAGATTTCGGTTTAAACTCAAGAACACTTTTAATCTCCTCACTGTCTGTAAGGCTTTTGAATAGCACTACACTTGTTTTAGATACAAGCAGCCCCAATCTACACATTTCATTGTTCATTATTGTTCACAGCTAATTAACATTAATATTAACTAACATTATTTGAAAGAGATTTTAAGGGCAAAGGATAGATGTCTAAATGAGATTTCAGCTCCCCTGGGGCTACACTTTAAGCCTGTTGAGAGAACGCTGCAAAGAGATCTATCAGAATAATTTATTTTTTTATATCTGTTGCTTATCCACATGCAAAGCGCAATTCAGTAATTCAGATTGTATTACAGAACTTGCCTCTGTCTCACAGGTTTCAATGGGCTTTGAGCAGAGTAGATTATGCTAGCAATATGTTTGCTCATTTTTATGCAACCCTAGGATTCGTTAGAGCACTGCTTTTGAACTGTTCACATTTTACTTTTAGATACAATCAGCATTTTAATGTCACGTGACAAATTATACAGGTAACAAATACTTATACTATTCAGAAGGAATTCATCTTTCGGAACATTTAGAACTTAATATGACTGCTGAGAACCACCCATAACACTCTAAATACCTACCAGCCACCGACCTAAGCAACAGCATTGCAATGTCATGTATGTTGTTCCAGCTGCAAATTCACGGCTAGTTAGGACAAAACTCTGATTAACATGGAAAAGATACCTTTATCCCATGTTGCAGCATTGTGTGTAGTTAGGACTAGAGATGTTCCGATACCCTTTTTCTCTTCCCGATACCGATTCCGATGCCTGGGCTCAGGGTAACGGCTGACACAAGTACTGATCCGATACCTGGGTGTGGATCTGTATATACAACTGTATATACTACTAGCCCTGTGTAAATTGCTAGAATTATTTTATTATGTGCTTCAGACTTATCCCTTGATAAAACATGAACAAATACATGGTGAACTACTGTATTTATTACAGTATTATCTGACATGAATTTGACAGTAATATTATTTATTTTCTTAAGCGAAAAAGAACTTCAAATGCAGCTAAAAATCTAACACCGCAAACTAAAAAAGGTATTTTAGTTCTACGATATAACTGTATAAAAAAAAAAAAAACTGCAACAAATAAGACTAGGAATATAAAAAATTCTATATTGATCAGATAATATCTTTACAGCAAAACAAGTAAAAAACAAGCAACTTGTCACGGAGACGAACCCCGTGATTCCCGCTACTGGCCAGCAGAGGGCTCCATCTCCTGAATATTGACTCTCACACTCACTTATACTGATTCGCACTACACTACCCATCATCCCCGTGCCTCGGACTCTGATCATCACACAGGTGCAGCTCATTGGCACGGGTATATAAGCTGCACTACTCCTTCAGTCAAACGCGAAGTCTTGTTTTGCTCCGGCTGACATTTCCAAGCGTTATTTCCCGTGTTTGATTTCCTGTTTACCAGTTCTGTTTGCCTACCGTCTCTTGAACCATTGCTGCCTGCCTCTTGACCTTGGATTGTTTATTGGACTCTGTATATTGCCTGCTACCCCGATCTTCTGCCTGTGTTTGACGACGATTCTGGTTATCTCTACTATTGTGTTTGCTGGTACTGATCCCTGCCTGTACGACCACGAGCTATTCAATAAAGCCTGCAAAATGGATTCCCCGTCTAGTGATGAACTGTTACAGAAGACTTTGCCACAACCGAATCCAGCGGCTTACGATCATCTGTGTGCTACTATGGCAGCTCAGGCAAGTCAAATCGCTGCTAACCAGCATCAATTGAATCGTCTGACTTCAATCACTGAGGAACTGGTAAAGGCTGTTCAAAACCTCCACAGCACTGCCGTGACGTCACCTCCACCTGCAGCGGTCGCCATTTCCCACGCGGCAGGAACGCCAGCGCAAGTTAATCCACGACTGGCTTACCCGGAGAAATTTGACGGGGACTCTATCAAGTGTAAGGGCTTCCTACTACAGTGTTCGCTGTTCGTTGAACAACAACCCACCCTTTACACCACTGATGCTGGTAAGATCGCCTTCGTTTGCTCATTATTAACGGGAAGAGCTTTGGAATGGATAACGGCGGTATGGCGCGAGGATGGAACGGCGTTCACCACTTTCGCTGACTTTCTGGTGCGATTCCATGAGGTGTTTGATCACCCCCGAGAGGGGAAAGGAGCGGGTGAGCGTTTGCTTGAGTTATCGCAGGGAGGATTAACAGCAGCGGAATATGCCTTGAACTTTCGTACACTGGCTGCTCAGACGTCATGGGTGAATGACACGCTGAAGGTATTGTTTCGCAAGGGGCTTAATCACGAACTGCAAACCGAACTCGCTTGCCGTGATGAGGGGAGAACTCTGAGTGATCTCATTTCGCTAACCATAACCATTGATAACCTGCAACGCTCTCGCCATGTCAGTACTCAACGCCTCTTCCCCGCTGCGGCAACGCGATCCGCAGAAACTACAGAACCCATGCAAGTCAACTCCTATCATCTGACGGATGAGGAACGTCACCGCCGCAGGTCTAACCGACTCTGTCTCTACTGTGGCGCTCCGGGACATCAACGAATTACTTGCCCATCACGTCGCTCTTCTTACACTCCGAAATCGGTGAGTGCATCTCTTAACTGTGTTTCAGTCCCTCTGGTAATCAAGACCAACAACGTTCGAGTGGCTACCACTGCTCTACTTGACTCAGGAGCAGCTGGGAACTTTATCTCTGAGGAATTTGCCAGAAGGAATAACATTTTTCTAATTTCATGCACTGATTCTCTGTCTGTAGCCACAATAGATGGACGCCCTTTGGGGTCTGGAGTGATTACTCACCGCACTCAAGATCTACAAATGTTAACCGGTCTGTTACACCAAGAAACCATTCAATTCTACGTGCTCCCTGTATATAACACCCCTGTTATTCTGGGCTTGCCCTGGCTCAGAATGCATGATCCTCAGGTGTCGTGGAGAGAGGGACAAATTCTTAGATGGAGCACCCAGTGTCAGAAATCATGCCTCTCGACCATCTCTCCCATGACTGTGCAAGTTGTCACGTTAGACTCGGAGTTCACCAGCATTCCCAATCTGCCCAAGGAGTATCACGATCTCGCCACCGCCTTCAGCAAGGTACAAGCAAACACATTACCACCACACAGCAGTCATGATTGTGCCATTGATCTAATTCCAGGCTCATCACCACCCCGGGGTCGAGTATTTCCATTATCATTACCCGAGTCAGAAGCTATGGCCAAGTACATCAAGGAGGAGTTGGAGAAGGGGTTCATTCGTCCATCCACCTCTCCTGCTTCAGCTGGCTTCTTCTTTGTCCGTAAGAAGGATGGAGGTTTGCGCCCTTGCATCGATTATCGTGGACTCAATGAGATAACAGTAAAGTTTCGCTATCCACTGCCACTGGTGCCCTCGGCATTAGAACAGCTACGAACTGCACAATACTACACCAAATTGGATTTGCGCTGCGCATACAACCTCATCCGCATTAGGGAGGGGGACGAGTGGAAGACACCTTTCTCTACCACCAATGGGCACTACAAATACCGGGTGATGCCGTTCGGACTGGTCAATAGTCCTTCGGTTTTCCAATCCTTTGTCAATGACATCTTCAGAGACTTGCTCAATAGAACTGTTATCATATACATTGACGATATCTTGATCTATTCAGATACCCTGGAGGAACATATCCAACATGTGAGAACCGTGCTGCAACGACTCATTGAACACCAACTCTATGCTAAGGCGGAGAAGTGTGAATTCCATACCACCTCCACCACCTTCCTGGGGTACGTCATCAGCCCAGAGGGGGTCGCCATGGATGAGAGCAAAGTCAATGCCGTTCTCAAGTGGTCAGTACCTCAAACACTAAAGGAGCTCCAACGCTTTCTGGGGTTCGCTAATTTCTACCGCCGTTTCATTAGGAACTTCAGCTCTGTGGTCAGTCGCCTCACGTCAATGGTCAAGAAAGGAACCCATCGGCTACACTGGGCTGAGGCTGCTCTTCAAGCTTTCCAAGAACTAAAGAGACGGTTTGTGATCGCACCAATACTCCACCATCCTGACCCATCTCTTCAGTTTCTCGTTGAAGTGGACGCCTCCAACACTGGTATCGGGGCCATTCTATCTCAACGCCAGAGTTCTACCGCTAAACTCCACCCTTGTGCCTTTTACTCCCGCAAACTCAATGCTGCTGAACGTAACTACGACGTAGGAGACCGTGAACTCCTCGCTATGAAGGCGGCCTTCGAGGAGTGGAGACACTGGCTGGAGGGGGCTAACTTTCCTTTCACCGTACTAACCGATCATAAGAACCTTGAATATCTGCGCTCAGTCAAGCGCCTCAATCCACGGCAGGCCAGATGGTCACTGTTCTTCTCCCGATTTGACTTCTCAGTTACCTACCGTCCAGGCTCCAAGAACACTAAGGCAGATGCGCTATCCCGTATTCACGAAGATGAACAGATCCCATCCGAACCTGAATCTATACTTCCTTTCAAAGTAATCATGGCACCTGTACAATGGGACATCATGACATTTATCCAGCAACACAACTCTCAACATGAACCTCGGACAACTTGTCCTCCCGATAAGGTTTACGTACCACCCACTCTATGCGATCAAGTACTCAACCACACGCATCCCGCATCCGGTCATCCAGGTATCACGGTTACCATTCATCTGCTTCAGAACCGGTTCTGGTAGGAATCATTACCCAAGGACACCATAGCCTTCATCCAACAATGCCAAACCTGTAATGCACACAAGACTCCCCGCCAATTACCAGCCGGATTACTCCAACCACTCCCTATCCCACAACGACCTTGGTCCCACCTAGCAGTAGACTTTATCACTGATCTACCTGTCTCTCAGGGAAACACTGTTGTTCTGACTGTGATTGATCGATTCTCCAAAGCCTGTCGCCTTATTCTCTGGTCAAGCCAGCTACTGGAATAACCCCCTTTAAGTGCATCCTTGGTTATCAACCTCCCATGTTTCCCTGGTCCGGGGAACCCACCGACGTACCCGCCGTCACAGACTGGTTGCAACGCAGTGAGGAGACTTGGAATCAAGCTCACGTACACCTTCAACGAGCCATCCGCCATCAAAGGGAACATGCTGACCACCGTCGGCGTCCTGGGCCTGTATACCAACCCGGACAATGGGTGTGGCTCTCTACCCGAGATCTCCGTCTCCGACTACCCTGCAAGAAGTTGAGTCCAAGGTACGTGGGTCCATTCAAGATTACACACCAGATCAGTCCTGTTTCATTCCGTCTTGCATTACCTGACACCTATCGCATCTCTCCCACCTTTCATGTATCTCTGCTCAAGCCCGCTGTGGCCCCTGGAGAAGCGGGAGAGGGGAGGTCCCATGAGCAGAGTCCCCAGCCCGTCCAGATTGAGACTGAGGAAACTTACCAGGTGCGAGAACTTCTTAACTCCAGGCGTCGTGGACGCATCCTGCAGTACCTGGTCGACTGGGAGGGGTACGGTCCGGAGGAACAATCCTGGGTCAATGCTGACGACATATTAGACCCCAACCTCATCACTGAGTTCCATCGGTTACATCCGGAGAGACCGGCCCCTCGACCACGCGGTAGACCCCGACGTCGTCTACCATCTCGCGCCAGGAGTCGCTCGCAGGGGGGGGGCTCTGTCACGGAGACGAACCCCGTGATTCCCGCTACTGGCCAGCAGAGGGCTCCATCTCCTGAATATTGACTCTCACACTCACTTATACTGATTCGCACTACACTACCCATCATCCCCGTGCCTCGGACTCTGATCATCACACAGGTGCAGCTCATTGGCACGGGTATATAAGCTGCACTACTCCTTCAGTCAAACGCGAAGTCTTTTTTTGCTCCGGCTGACATTTCCAAGCGTTATTTCCCGTGTTTGATTTCCTGTTTACCAGTTCTGTTTGCCTACTGCCTCTTGACCTTGGATTGTTTATTGGACTCTGTATATTGCCTGCTACCCCGATCTTCTGCCTGTGTTTGACGACGATTCTGGTTATCTCTACTATTGTGTTTGCTGGTACTGATCCCTGCCTGTACGACCACGAGCTATTCAATAAAGCCTGCAAAATGGATTCCCCGTCTAGTGATGAATTGTTACACAACCATCTAGGCATAATTATTATTATTAATAGAGACGTATTATTACTACATAGAGACGTAGCTAAATCTACTGTATGCTACAACAGTAGCTTAATATATTGTCAATTTACTCGCCATGAAGATCTTTGAGTGTCTGTGTTTATGATATGACAGTTTTCTCAAATGAAACAGTAAATTCTCATGAAGTGACAGTTTATGCGTTCGTGTCCTCATATAGTGACACACGGCAGAGACTACAAAACAGCGAGCTCCCGCGCATCTGCGCCCGTCACCCACAGAGATGTAGAATTTGCAGGAGTAATATTTAAATAGTATTTTGCAGTCTAATATTCACAGACACTAGTATATATTCGGCTACAGTATGGAGCCCTGCGCTTTGACTAACACGGAAACAAATTAACGCAGCTGCGGGGACCGAATATACTCGGGAGTTGGTAATTTACTACCGGTACTATAGAGACGCTGGTATCATCACATTTTTAAATTTTCAGCACCGTCTTGGTAGTGAAGAGCCAGTACTTGTGCTATCCCTAGTCGCCGTTTTACTGTCTGGTTGGTCCAGTCTGACACACTGCTAAACAGCGAACATACTGCTAACCACTGATCTATAATATAGAAGCGGCTTCACTGTCTGTTGGCAGTTTAGAATGCGATGAGCGATCCAGTCACATATAGATCAGTGCTGCTAACGCATTTTCATTTCTTCTTCGCTGCTCTAAACGGGTTGCTTGTGTAACGGAGGCCAGCGAGTAGTGCTGTGCAGGTAAACCTCAAGAGACGCACTAGCGACAGATGCTAGTGGCTGTAGCCATTTAGCCTCCTTGTTAGTGCGTCCGCCTCCCATGCCGGAAGACCCGGGTTCGAGCCCCGCTCGGAGCGAGTGCGAGGAGCGTCAGAGAGGACCCGGGTGAGAGGGGTTACACTTGCAGCAACACAGCACAACTTCCTGTGTGTGCAATGCATTCTGAGCAGCGAAGAAGAACCTTGCAGCGGTTAGGCAAAGCTAGCGGTCATAACTATGTCTTGAAAATGGTATTGGATAGGTATATGGGTTCATGTACTTGTCGATGCCGATGCCAGAATTTGTTGTGGTATTGGTGATATTTCCAATACTAGTATCGGAATCGGAACAACTCTAGTTAGGACACGGTGTAAGGAAGTTAAAATAGCATGGTTGCATCAACAAATGCGTTTTATATCACTTTTGCATTTGTTAAAACTATTGGGTATGTTTAAGGTTGAATTTGGTGTAGGGGATATTTCCAACACGATAGAGCATTAACCTTTAGAGACACTCCTCGGATATTTGAATTCTGAACAGCCACAATATATATGTCAAGTAGCGTGATAAAAACTGCAGCTGCATGTGCCTGTATTAATGTAATAAAAACGTGCCACGGTCACGTATTGAACGTGTGTTTTAGCACCACTCTCTAGACATTTCAATTTGAAACTGCTGCGAAACGTATTTCCAATGTCTACTAGCAGCAACAGTTTTGTTTAATTGACTAGTCTTGAACATCCCTTGTAATGATAGAATATAAGATTATCATGGCAGTGAGTTTTTCACAGGTCAGCACTCTTTTTACAAAATCACTGTAATCATCCAGTTTTCATTAGGGTTGGAGGTGCAAATGGCTGTCGGCAGGCTTTCAGTACAGTCCAATCAGCATAAATATGGTCCAGCTACTAATGACCCTCTTTACTGCCGTTCATTTACTCCTCCTTTCACATTCCTGCATATGTCTCTCTTTCTTTTCCTGTTCCCTGTAGACTGTCCTCTTGCTGCTCTGTTATCTAGGGAAGTGTGAGCTTGTGAAAACACGTGACAGCTGTAGGGATGGCAGCGAAAGGTCCAATTAAGACTCTGCACTCCCAGAGGTCTGTGCTTTCAATGGTTTGTATCCTCAGTAGAATCAGGAGGGGCACAGTGCGGGCAGAACTGCCAACCTCAGAGGGAGCCTGCAGAGGTGGCAAGGGTTGTGCACCATTCAGAATTTAATTGAGATTGTCTTTGAAATTCCAATTCAACCCTTGGAGGTGCCAAACTCGGATATGGAATTCCAAGTTGTAATTTAATGAAGTTGAAATAAAATGAGGGAAATAAAATATCTCTCAGAATATACACATAAATAAAGCCTGTTTCCTCTACTGAATAAATAATAATTGGAACGTTTCATCTCACAGGTTTTTTTCTCACAACTTTAAAGTAAGAATTGCATGATTTAGACATGCAGCTGTAAGTAATAAAGTCAAAATTGAGAGAGAAATAAAAAAAATGTCTTTCTCAGAACTGTGAGCTTATATCTTGAAAATCTGTCAATTATAACAGATTATAACTATAATAACTATCTATAACACACAATTGCATCTTTATATCGTGCAATTCTGGCTTTATAACTGTCTCATTATAACTGACTTTATAACTCATAATTTCAATTTTATATCTTGCAACTCTGAGAAACAAAACCCAGAACTGCGAGATGCAAACTCGCAACTGTTGGATTTTTTATTTATTTAAATATGTGTACATTTAATAATAAAATATTATAATTCTCAAAATTTATGCTTTTTGTTTTAGGCTACTTCCATTTCCTTAATTAAATTAAATAAATGTGACTACTATAGGTTTAATTATTTAATACTGCTATTCATAAAGTGTTTTTCTTCTGCTTTAATTGAACATCTGGTTGTATGGTCAATTAAATTCAGATCCACACTCATTATCAGAAAAGAAGCCAATTCTCCAATACCTTGTCATTCAGTCTGTGTAAACAAGAAAGAGATAGAAAACAGAGGGAGAGTAGAGGCCTTATTGCAAAGCAGTCCCCTCACGCTCCAGTCATTTTGCTGCTTAGCTCCTTTATGAAGTCATAAAACAAATCCATCATCCCTTCTTTTCCCCACTGAGTTAAGAAATCCGTGATCCCAATTTCTCCAAGTGGAAGACGAGCTATGAATATCTGAGATGCAGGTGATTACCAAGAGCTGCAGGCACTCCGGTGACAGAGAGATAGAACAAGCTGTTTCAGCACTTCCTGACACATCCTTAAATGCTATCATCTGGAAGCAGCATGGCGGTCCCACCTTGGATTGAGCGGCATCAACACCTACGTACTCCGTCTTACAAAGCAGTTTAATGGATTCAAAACTAAGCTGGCATTTTGAAATGAAAGCACAGAAATATGTTTAGCGTGCTGTACTTTCACTTAGATTCCAATTCAACTTTATGCCAACAACTGAGTCGAAAGGGGGTAGGTGAGGAATATGTTTTTAGTTTAGCGAGCACTTTGCTAAAACATTTATTAAAGATGGAACGGCGTGAGAATTAATTTAAGCCGACTGTGCTGTTGACTGCACATTTATTTGCTGAGTTCCTTGTGGAAAATGCAGGAATAGGAAGCAGCGAGTGCTTCAGATCTGACAACTCGTTTATTCAATGTCATGCATACATTTCCATAGACTATCCTACAGATTGGGCCTGTGGAGGAAATGTCAAGTCCTTTGAACTACCCAAATTCATTTCCATGCCTGATGTCAAACAACTGATATTGTTCTATTAAAACTCATATAGTCTTGGAAGAAAGTTTTTGGTTTTATTGGAGAGTTTACAATAAGGGTATACATTTTCCATAAATGAGGCAAGCAGGACTAAAAAGCGCTATAAGATAGTTAAAGTCATATATATATATTTTAAAGTAGACTCTTATTGGTAATAAGTATCTGAGACAAGCAACATTGATGGGCTCTTTAAATCAGTTTTTAGAGATAAATACTTTAGTGGCTTTCCAAATAACAAATCTTACAATTTTCTTGACACCAGGGAAAACATCATATTTAGCTAAAAGCCTTTTAAATTTAATTAAACACAGTCTACCACTCCAAAGTCTAGAGAAGTGTGTGGTGTTTGTAACAAGGTTGCTTGATAACAACCCTTATGGTTGTTGGTTGTGATTGCTTACTGACCCAGATCAAAAGACCCCATTCACTAGTCTATATTAACAGGAATATTTTATATGATGGTATTTGGTGGACATAATACTGGTTTTGCTCGTTTGTTCAATTAAATCTGATTACAGTAATTAATGATTTTAACACACTAGGCCATAATCAATGTACTGTATAGGCTCCAATAAATGTACTGCTGTATCCTCTACAAAATCTCTTCATGTGGAAAGAATGAAAATGTTTTTTACTTAATACATTTCGCCTTGTAATACTATAATATTACTTGTAATATAATGGTTACCAAATAACTTAGCCCAGTCATGAAAATGCATGGACAGCTCTTTGAAATTTTCCATGCAATCCTTTGATAAATTGCTCTAATATAAGCAAAGAGTGTGAGCCATTCTCCCAGGCATTTTAGCACACTCACTTGTGGAGAAGCTCTGGAGGAGCACAGAAACACTTAGCCTTGAGAGGAAATGATGTATGCCTGATAACAGTACCTGAGACCAGAGGGAGCAGCACTCTGGGACTTTCACAGGTTTGGCATCCATTTATAGTCCCTGGAGAAATTGTTCATTTGCCTTTATCCAAGAGAGGTGAGAACAACATGCACAGCCCAAGCTCTAAGAGCCGTTTTATATTTTTTTTATATATATATTTTTAAATATATATACAGTATATTCTGTGCAATAAAAATGTTCTATAGATGTTAATGGTTCTTCATGGAAGAAGATTCCAATAATTAACCTTTATATTTAAGAGTGTAGAAACTTACTAAAGCCAACATGTTATTCCCAAATTTGTCAAAGACATTCAAGTTATGTATTTTCTGTAATCTTAAATCAATCAGCATTGCTACAGTACCATTGTGGCTAAGTATTAGCTAGTTAACAAACTTAATTTTGTCACATTTTTCAAAATCAGCTAATCAGTAGCTGTACGGAAGACCAATTATTTCATGAAATGAATAAAAAAGGTAACTGCAACTTAACAAAAAACAGAAATGCTAAAATTCAAGAAAAAGGCTGAAATTCAATTTTGCTCAGAATCTTGCAAAATCTCACTGAATTTTATTTATTTATTTATTTATTTATTTATTTTTGTCCTCGGAATTCTGAGTTTATTTCTTGCAATTATAATTATTATAATTTATTTTTTTGCCAATGAAAAAAAAGTCAATGCAACTTCTTTATCTCACAATTCTGTGTATCTTATATAGCACATTTCTGAGTTATGAAGTGCTGAACTAATTTTCTTTGCAGTTAGTATTTACTGGATTCAATAACTGAATATGACTGTTCCCTTTCAGTCGATCACTCTCGACGCCAAGTCGGTGACCGACGAATATGAGATATCGCTTCGATAGACCAATCTACTTCGAGTGTAACTAAACAAGCCAATGCACATTGGCATGCAATTATTGCATCCAGCTGCCGCTGATCACTGCGTGAGTATAAGAAGGCAGCAGGTGCAATGCATACCAGCTTTTCGCTTCAGAGCCGAGCGTTAGTATCGCTCTGCTCAACTGTGTCTGCTGTGAACTATGAGTTCAGCACGCTCTCGGAAGCTCCGTGTGTTGGCGAGACGGTGCTTCAGCGGCGGTCGTTCCTGTGTTGAGTGTATTGCACACTTCAGGCTGCACTACCACTGTCATGTTTCAAGCGGCCAATTCCCCTGTGCGCCTTAGCACTAAAAGAGTATTTCCTAAAGAGCAAATTTCTCTAAAAGAGCTTCACGTGTGCGTCTTTGTAAAGACGACGGATTGTCCTTATAAGGATGCCGTTTCACCCGTGCGTTTCTGGGTGCGGTCGAACCAACCCTCTGGGACCACCACTCCTCTTGCACCTCCGATCCAGTGGAGCAACCCACGGAATGCGCTGGGCCCTCTTCAAGGAGCGTACAAGCGTTATCCAGTGGGACTCCCCCCGACCAGATGTCGATCTCAGCATCGGAGGGAGAGCTGTCGTATGACGATTCGGCTGCGCTGCCGCCCCCTGGGATGGTGGCAATGCCTGAGTCGGATCCCGAAGTGGCAGCTAGTGTTCACAGAGGAACATGCGCGGTCGGTGCTAGCCTGCTTGAATACGTTCAAGAGCAGGACAGCGGTCCCACTGAAACTCTTACAGAGGCTCCTGGGGCATATGGCTATTACATATGAGACCTCTCCAGCACTGGCTTTATGGCAGAGTCCCGAGGTGGGCATGGAAGCATGGCACTCACCAGGTCCAAGTTACACCAGCATGTCGCCAAACCCTCACTCTGTGGTCAGATCTTGCATTTCTCTGGGCAGGGGTGCCCCTAGAGCAGAACTCCAGGCATGCTGTGGTTTACACGGATGCCTCCACCACCGGCTGGGGGGCCAAGTACAACGGGCATGCAGTCTCAGGGATTTGGATGGGCCTGCAGCTGCAGTGGCACATCAATTGCCTAGAGTTGTTATAAGCACACCTTGCCTTGAACTGTCAAAGGTCTCTTACGAGGCAAGCATGTGCTGGTCCGAATGGACAATTATATATCAACCGACAAGGTGGTCTGCTCTCTCGTTGCATGTCACAACTCACCCGCCACCTCCTCCTTTGGAGTCAGAAGGTTCTGAGGTCACTTCTTGCCATTCACATTCCAGGCCTGCTCAGTCGTACAGCCGACGAGCTGTCTCGAGCAATGCTCCCGCAAGAAAGGCGACTCCATCCCCTGACAGTCCAGCTGATTTGGAGGCACTTCAGAGCCGCTCAGGTAGACCTATTTGCTTCTCCAGAGACCTCTCACTGCCAGTTGTTCAACTCCCTGACCGAGGGAACTCTCGGCACAGAAGTACTGGCACAGAGCTGGCCACGGGACCTATGCAAGTATGCGTTTCCCCCAGTGAGCCTTCTCGCACTGTGCAAAGTCCGAGAGGATCAAGTCTTGCTAGTAGCACCGTATTGGCCCATGTGGACTTGGTTCCCCAAACTAGTGCTCCTTGCGACAGCCCCTCCTTGGCCAGTCCCTCTGAGGAAGGATCTACTGACTCAGAGATGGGTCACCATTTGGCACCCGTGTCCAGACCTTCGGAAACTCCATGTCTGGTCCCTGGACGGGACGCGGAGGTTCTATGTGACCTACCCCAAGAGGTAGCGAACACCATCACTTCGGCAAGAGCGCCGTCTACGAGACACGCTGATGCCTTGAAGTGGAACCTGTTTGGCGAGTGGTGTTCTTCTCGCCAAGAAGACCCCCAAAGATGCCCGATTGCAGTCGTACTGTCCTTTCTGCAGCAAGGGCTGGAGCAAAGGCTGTCTCCCTCCACCCTCAAAGTCCAGGTTGCTGCTATTGCTGCGTACCATGACCCTGTGAATGGGAAGTCTTTGGGTAAGTATGACCTCATCGTCAGGTTCCTTAGAGGGGCCAGGAGGTTAAATCCTTCCCGGCCCCCTTGTATACCCTCTTGGGACCTGTCTCTAGTGCTTAAATCACTACAGCAGGACCCATTCGAGCCTTTGCATTCATTCGTGCTAAAGTTTCTTTCATTGAAAACTCTGCTCCTGCTTGCACTGGCCTCCATCAAGAGGGTAGGGGACCTGCACGCATTTTCAGTCGATGATTCGTGCCTAGAATTCAGGCCGGCTGACTCCCACGTAATCCTGAGGCCCCAGCCTGGCTACGTGCCCAAGGTTCCCACTACACCCTTCAAAGACCAAGTGGTAAACCTGCAAGCGCTGCCCCTGGAGGAGGCAGACCCAGCCCTGGCTTTGCTTTGTCCCGTCCGAGCATTAAGGTGTGACGTAGACCGGACACAAAGCTTCAGGCCCTCAGACCAGCTCTTTGTCTGTTACGGAGGCCGGCAGAAGGGGAGTGCCGTCTCTAAGCAGAGGATGGCCCACTGGATTGTGGATGCCATAACCCCGGCTTATCGGGCTCAGGATGTGCCCTGCCCATTCAGGTTGCGAGCTCACTCAACTAGAAGTGTTGCATCCTGCTGGGCGCTGGCTCGTGGTCCCTCGCTGACAGATATTTGTAGAGCTGCGGGCTGGGCGACCCCTAACATGTTTGCTAGGTTCTATTGCCTTTGTGTAGAGCCGGTATCCACCTGTGTTCTCACCTCAAACGGGTAGTGGCACTGAGAGGCCCCGGTTAGTGTCGGCTTGCTTAAACTGCTCCAGAGTGTCTGTACTGTAGACCCTGTTGAGATCCTCCATCACCCTAAGCTACCTAAGCACCTCTGCTATCCCAAGAAGGTTTTTGAGTGGAGCTACTTGTTCTGAGCCCAGCCTACATCTAATAGGGGCGCAGGCGGCCCGCACAGGGCACTGGAAGGGGCAGCACCCATGGCACTTTGATAGCGATCCCATATTCGTCTGTCACCGACGTGGCGTCGAGAGTGACCGACCGAAAGGGAACGTCTCGGTTACGTATGGTAACCCTCGTTCTCTGAAGGAGGGAACGGAGATGCCACTTCCCATCGCCATAGTTGCTGTACCGCTGCTGAGCTGCCGCGTCCCCGGCTCGTCTCCTCAGCAAAAACTGGTATGCATTGCACCTTCTGCCTTCTTATATTCACTCAGTGATCAGCGGCGGCTGGATGCAATAATTGCATGCCAATGTGCATTGGCTCGTTTAGTTTACACTCTAAGTAGATTGGTCTATCGAAGTGATATCCCATATTCGTCTGTCACCGACGTGGCATCTCCATTCCCTCCTTCAGGGAACAAGGGTTACCATACGTAACCGAGACGTTCTGCAGCATGCAGGTTTCAGGCTGTTTATTGCCCACCATTTGCTTTGCACTGGTTTCAGGTCTGAAGATATGTTTGAATAAGTCAGCCATAAACTCAGCGCTACATCATTCATAATGCAATGCTGTTTAGATCAAAGGTGAGAAGTTTTAAGAACTGCAACATCCATCATCTGGTCCTCTCTTTATTATTCACTGCCTCTATCATTCTGCACTTTGCAGAGAAGTCGACCACAGCTTTGGTTAGAAAACAGTTCAGCTGTTACTAAAAGTCTTTTCTCTGAAAGATTCCCATCAGTTTCCTTCTTAAATGCAGCATCCCAGATATCTCCAATGCACTTTTAATTGCTCTATTCATCACTGTGATTACAGTCAACATGGTTTCAAAATTTATCTTTACTTTCTTACTACACGCTCGGTGCATGTATGTCTTCTTTCATCAAAATGTAATAACTTGCTCCACCTGAAATTACTTTGGTTGATGTCACAAAGCCCTAGTGTTTTTCAGTCTCCTCTTTAAAGCTGTTTTATAGAGACTTTTTACCATATAATACATTTTTGAGTCAATACAGTGTCACAGAAGACTGGAGTAATGATGATGAAAGTGTAGTTTTACCATCAATGTAAATAAATTACATATTAAAATATTAAAATAAAGCAGAGTTATTTTAAATCATAATAATATTTTGTAATTTTTGTGTTTTTACTGTATCTGATCAAATAAATGCAGCCAAGCTGAGTATAGTACAACGCTATTGTTAAATTGAATATCACATAACAGTCTCAAAAACCTGAATCCATGATTTTCTCAATGAATAGTAAAAAACACTGTTGTTTTGCCTCTAGCCACCCACCCAACAAATGTGAAACTTTGATATGCTCATAAATTCAAATGGGATACCTTAAAAAACGTCTGTAACATTGAAGGATGACCTACTAATTCTGACTAAAGAATATTACACTGCAATACCTCTGCAATGCCAATGAAAAGTATATGCCTGCTTTACAGAAAGTCATTCCTTTTACAATGCACAGGAAAACAAGACAACAGCTACACTCTTACAAATGGTCACAGCTCACCAGAGCCTGTATTAAAATGGGTGATTATATGTAGTAAGATCAGCCGAGAGACACCCACGATAGATGCATTACATTAATCATTCAGAACCAAGAGGCTTTTCACATGATTCAGCCTGGGTAGATAATAAGGTAGCATTAAAAAGCAGGTAGAGCTATATTTGCATCATTTTACCATGGGTGCAGACTTCAAGCAATCTCTGCGGGTCTGTTGCAGTCCATGACCATGTTTTAAATTGACAGTGTAGAGAGAACTATACCAACATACAGAGGCAGGCCATGAAATTTTAATGTTCTACAGATATCTGCAGATACCAAACCTCTGCATTCAACTGAGTAAGTTAAGAAAAAGAGAGTGAATGACCCAAAGTGTTTCTAAAATGCTGTAGGTTTGGTACTAATGCCAGCTTTAATTGTTTTAATATGAATAAGGCCTTATTGCATATACATACACCTCTACATAATTATAGAAATTGTTCTGTCAAAAAGAAATATTCTTTCATTTGCTCATCAGAAATAAATTATGACAGAATTTTCATATAATACATATAATTTTTATATAATATACTGTATATAATTCCTCATTTGTAAGTCACTTTGCATAAAAGCATCTGCTAAATGAATAAATGTAAATTTGTACGTCACTATTACAGTACACTATAGACAGTTGAAAGTGAGAGTTGCCTGCAGAATAAACTAATAGTTGGTGACAAATGGCACATTTCTACAATGTTACTGATAAATGAAAACATCTGCTTTTGCATCACTCAGCTTCCACACCACGAGCTGTCAGTGTGAATCAAAACGACTGATGCAACAGGAGTCAAAAAAAAAAAAAAATAATGAGTGCACTTTTAAACTAAGATAGTAGAAGGTATTTTAGCATTAAAAAAAAAAAAAAAAAAAACATTACCAACATACTGATTTTCAATCCTGCAGGCCTTGTACAATTTTACAGTGGAAACAATCTAATTTCATCCACTGCTGCTGTCAGGGAAATAATAAGCCGTATGACAATGTGGAAAGCTGCTTGGGGTTATGTAAGAGCATAACTACACAAGATTAATGTGTTTTTTACTCATCCACGATATGTACAAGGCTGGAGCGAATGATTAGCCTGCAGACATAACTCATTCACCGCAGCTGGATTACAGGAGGGACGCAGACCTATTTAATCAGACACTGATAAGACTAATCTGAAATAAAACCAAAAGAATGGTTGTGTTTGTTCTGTTGATTCTTTTGCTATAAAGAGAGCAATAACTGCCTCTGTATTTCTTAACGTCTCCCTTATAATCTGTCAAAACTAATTCCTGCCTAAATGACGCTGCTTTTCAGTTTTAACAAACATGGAACGGCATATGGCTGTTTTTTTCTTCCCCTGTACGTGTTCTTCGCAGAGGAAACAAAAAATGTCATGTACTAGAGTTAAAAGAGGTAGACCTCCATCAGGTCTATGGATGTTGGTGTCTGAACAGATGCTGCACTCCTGTCCTCAGGGTGCATGGTTGGGATTGTAAATCACGAGGGGATATGTTGCCAGTTCCTTCGGGTGTAGCATCATTAGATTTCCTCACCTCCCACGACCACTGGGACCTCAGATGTGCGTCGAACAGTAAATGTTAAGACCTGCAGGCCTCCAGCTTCACTGCTCCAAATGATGTTCTTCAACAAAGTAGAGATGGACTAATGTACTAAAATTAGTTTGTGTGTGTGTGTGTGTGTGTGTGTGTGTGTGTATGAAACAAATACATCTCAGTTTTCAGAAAAATATTAGGCAGGACAACTGTTTTCAGCATTGATAATAAGAAATGTTTCTTGAGCAGCAAATCAGCATATTAGAATGATTTCTGGAGGATACTGAACACTAGAGTAATGTTGCTGAAAATTCAGCAAAGCCATCACAGGAATAATTACATTTTATAATAGAAAACAAGTTATTTTAAACTGTAATAATTCTTCACCTTTTTTTCATAAATCTACAATCCCTGAATGGTAATGTATATTTGTTCTAAACACCGATGTCTGACCATGTCTTGCTTCAAAAACTTGCCAGTCCACCTTTCCTTGAATCTGGATATGCAAAAGTGTCAAAATTGTCAGTCATCAATTGAAAGCCTGTCATTCTATGGCCACTGCTACAGAAACAATGCAACATCTTCACATTTTTGCATCATCACAGTTGCAACCCTTCCTCCAGTATGGTACCAAATCACTGCTTGAAGCACCTGTCAAAGGTCATGCAGTGTCATGAAAAATTAACTATGAGACTGTGCCTTCTCATGGGATGACAATAATCAGTCTCTTCCTACATAGATGAAGACTGCAGGGCACATACATCACATCCAGTGATATGAAAGAATCTGGAATCTCAAATTACTTAAAAACACTTTTGTAAACATACAAAAAGGTGTGACAGGGAATTAGAGGAACTGATGAAATTTTTGATTAGATTAACACAAATATATATTTTTTTCATTGTATGTGGAGCATGCTGAGCATATAAAGACTATAAAGGTTAAATATTCAAAGATTAATAATAATAATAATATCTCAATTTTTAAAAACTCCCCAGTGTACCTGAATTTAGTCCCAATATATTGGTAATGTGGTTCCTAAAAGTGGACTAAAGACTCCCTGAAAAGCACTGCCTGCTACCATAAGGTTCATTTTATTAATATAAGATGTTTGAAGTAGAGAGGGGGGAAAAGCCACATGCTTACTTTTTCCAGGAACTCCAAAAACAAAAATTGCACAAAAATATTTCACACTTTACAATCATTTCATGGTGATATACAGTTAAGTTAAGATGCCCTGACCAAGCAAGACCACAAAACAATAATGAAAACATTAGTTATGGATACACAAAACTGTTTGCTTTATAGGTTCCAAAAGCAGATTATATAATAGTAACTCATATTTGGCAAAAAAAAAAAAAAAATCCCAACTTACTAAAAATATGTCTAATCTGTGCTTAAAAGGTCTATTCTATTAAAGATGCACATGGAGCTGATATAAAACATAGTCTGCCAAAATATGATTAAATCATCTTGTCATATTTTCTTACATAGAACACTGCTGCAATAGTTACCACATAGTTGCATGTGTTACATTATATTTAAATTCCAAATGCTGCAGTAACTCACTGTTCATTATTGGAAATTTGTATATGCGGAGATGCACTCTCCAGCCGTACATAAACACAAAAACATGTGCAATGTGCAACATGCATTAATTCAGGGGTGTGCTTCCCAAACACTGTTAGCAAACCATGGTCGCTATTTCTGTCATTTTTGACAGAATTATCCCTTTAAAACCATTTAGACTAACAACTACTGCGATCTTGAAAATATGCCATTTTGCACATCACAACTAATTAACCAGCCTGCTGCAGACACCAGCATCCCGTGCTGAGAAGCAGCGTTTAAATCACAGCATACATGCATGACCAGCCATCCTGAGTCATGCTTTTTTCTTTCATGCTGAGTAATGACCAACCAAGAGCAACATGTAGATGAACTTGGATAGAGAAACAGAGGAAGGAATAGTACACTACAGACTTCCAAGCATGTACGCTTCCCTCTTCTCCCACACACACTGTCTGCATTACAAGCAGCTGGTAGGTGGTGAGGTGCCGTTGACGTCTACCCGTGGGTTGCTCGTCTGTACGGCATTTTTAACCTCTCTCTTTTTTCTTTCTCTCTGACTGTCCATTGACGGGGAAAATGCTAAGATGAAGAAATGGCAAGAGATGGTCTATATCTTTATGATGCCAAAAGTCAGTTTTTGATATCTGTTTGTTTTTTTTTGTTTTTTTTTACTATAGTCCCAGATATCTGACTCAGGTTGCCATAGTTATGGAGAGGCAATGGAAAAATACAGCAGTGGGGGAAGTGAAAATCATCTCACACAGGACAGGAGAAAAGATCAGTGTGGCTGTTTAGAATGCAGCAATGAGAAATAAAGGAAATACACCCATTTAACAGATGTCAAGACATGCTTTGTTATTTTGAGAAACTGAGAGTGGTGCATTTGTTCGGAAGGCAATATATGAATGGAAAAATGATTAATGTGTAAACATACAAAAAAAAAAAAAAATGTTCATTACTATACTAATGCCATTCCTGTTTGACTCTTTTTCTTCTGTGGAACACAAAAGAATATGTTTCAAAAAATCTTCCCGTGTTTTTTACTATACAATGAATGTCAATGTGGTCCGATGTTGAAAATATCCTCTTTCAAGCCAGAAAGTAAGTCCGACATGAGGGTGAGAACTGATGTTTCAAAGTATGGCTTTCTTTTGTGAAACACAAAAGGTGAATTTTAGGTAAAATCCTGCCTATTCCTTTCCATTTAATAAAAGCAAATGAGAAGTGTCGCTGTCAAGTCTAAAAATGAGGGAAATGTACTAAGTGGAATAAAGACAGAAGATAACTTGTGTAAAGAATAGACACTTATTTACTAATAATCGCCCCCTTCGAGGTGAGCTGTTAAAAGGACACATAGTTCATCCAAAAAATGGAAATTCCAATGCTATCTCAAGACAAATTTTATACACATTTTACAATGTGGCTAATTAGTAAGAAATCATATGAACGCACTCATATGATTTTGTACGATTTGTCTAGACCCCAGTGTAAGGTAGGTTTAGGGCCGGTGTTAGGTGTAGGTCATTCGTACAAATTCATACATATTGTCCACCTCTTAAAATATGTACGAATTGCCGTGAGATCATTTATTAATAACCTTTACATCATTCCAAACCTGTAAGACCTTTGTAAACAAGTGGCAGCACATCCGGGTTATATGTCAGAACTCCAGTTCCTGCACCAGCAGTATCACACACATGTGTTGTGGTATACTCTCATAAACATGTTTCGAAGACTGACATGGAAGAGAAGAAATTGATCCATTGTAGGGTGCTTGATTGACAGATAATCTGACCAATCATAATGCTGATTCCAACATTGTGTCCGACAAACAAATAAGACAGTAGAGTAAATTTACCTTGGTGGACTTAAACTTTAAAATAGTGTGTATTGATGTCTTTCTGTGATTGGAACAAGAAATCCTCCGATGTTTTTTTTTTTTTTTTTTTTTTTGTCCTTCAGGTAAATTTGAAGGGATGATCAGTTCACATTCCACTTGATGCGCTACAGTGATCTGCCATGACACATTAAAGCAGTGTTTCCTCAAACTTTTTTCTGCCACTTTTGGTAAAAATAAATAAATAAAATCCCACAGCACACAGCTTTTTCCCCCAATAATTATACAATATATCATCAACGTTGGTATTTCGACTTTATATAAGATCAGGCACTTGCACTCAAACTTTTCTGAAAATCATTCTCAAATGGAGTTAAAGGGATCGTTCACCCAAAAATGAAAATTCTGTCATTAATTACTCACCCTCATTTCATTCCAAACCCATAAGACTCATAAGAAGAATAATTGCTGAATACATTATATTATTACTGTATACTTTGTGCACAAAAAAAGTATTCACATTGAACCCTTGATGTTACATGGACTGTTTAAGCAATGTCCTTGCTATGTTTCTTTGACTTGTTCATGGTAATGTCCTTGCTGTCTATGGAGGGTCAGAGAGCTCTCAGATTCCATCAAAAACATCTGAATTTATGTTTTGAAGATGAAGGAATGTCTTACAGGTTTGGAACAACGTGAGGGTGTGTTATTAATGACAACATTTTGGGGTGAACTAACCCTTTAAATGTGGTTGTTGCATTGCTGTCTATGCAAGGTCAGAAAGCTCTTGGATTTCATCAAAATAACTTAATTTGTGTCCTGAAGATGAACACATGTCTTATGGGTTTGGAACGACATGAGGGTAAGTAGCCTAGTTATTAACAAAACTTTCATTTTAGGGTGAACTATCCCTTGAACCAATGCAGCATTTTGTGTTCATTGGAAAGCAAAAGTCAAATACAGTGTTATTTTATTATATTATTTTCATATTGTTTTACTATTTTGAATATTTTTATATTTTAACTATAAAAAGTTTCGGTAAAGGGTTAGTGAATAATAGAATTTTTGATTTTGGGTGAATTATTATTTTAATTAAAGTTAAATCTTTATTTAATTTAAATGTATTTATTTTAAAATTTTAAGCTACTAGCTAGCATCAATGCACTAGAAAGCACAAATAACAAGTTTTGCATAACCACTAAAAATCAATGTTTTATTCATTTTAATTTCTTGTTAATAATTATTTAAAATGACTCTATTTAAACAACATGATGGTTTTTACAATGATGTACCTTTTCCAACAATACTTATATATATATATATATGGATTCTTTGCAGCCCTGTAGTTTATTTATGGACTGCCAACAAGGTTGTCACGTTAGCTGCCTGAAAATAGCCTGTGTTCTGAAGAATGTCCCTTCGGTTCAACACAGCTCTTAAGTTGATTTCTGTGTAATGAAGTGTCTACTGCATGAACTCAAGAGTTCAGGGCTCTTATAACCTGTGAAGATGACAGTGATGAAAGACCAGCGCATTCATCTCCACAACAAATCACCATGGGAACTACATCACACATCCATCGGCACAGCAACTGCCGATGCGTATGGGGTCCTCCATGCTCGAGGAAGCAGGAGTGGTTTGGATGGAGGAGTGATGGATGGAGTGTTGATAATCAGAGATCTGAGAAAGAGTGCTTTATCGCTCTCCCACCATTTTGATGATCCTCCCCTGATTACTCATTTAGCCAATGAAACTGATTATGTAACAATATACCCTTTCAGTTATATATATGTGTGTGTGTGTGTGTGTGTGTGTGTGTGTGTGCGTAATAAATGCTTTGACCATGTCCAAGTACCCTTCTGTTCAAAAGTTGATTAAAAATGTTATTGAAAGTCTCTTATGCTTAAAAAGGCTTCATTTATTTGATACAGATTTTTTACTATTATTATTATCTATTTGAATACATTTTACAATTTATTCCCGTAATGACAAAACATTTTTAAGAAGAATTTTTGAAGAGGAAAGACTGACAGTATTTCCTTTCAAAACATACTTTAATAATATTTTACAAAATAATTTGTTTTAAGTCTCAAGTCAGATAGTGAAGTTTGTGAAATGATTATCATTTTGTGCAATACTTTTTTTTTATTATTGCTACTCCGTATTATGGTCTCAAAGATCTCAAAGACACAGTTTTCGATGCCAATTCAAACTATTATCTTCAAACAGTCCTCCAAAACATCCACTGACCCAAGGGCATTTCCATCTCTAACAAGGCACTACCATCAGCCTCTGAGGAGGACCTCTTCTTCTACAGGCCTCTTACAAAACAGGAAGAGAGGATGGGGATTTTCCCAGGTACAGGAGGCGCAGGTCGATATGTGATCTTTAATTAAAATGCACTGCTGGACAGGAAGGCACAATTATATTGCCCCCTCTGTAGAGTGAACCATAGGGGAAGGAGGGGTCTCTCTCCAGCAGGGCCAGGGGAGGTATGAATAATTCACAGGCCTTACTGGAATTCATTGGCTGTATAATCACTGTCATCCGATCCAAATAAAATAACATCCTCAGTCATGACTATTATTCACTGGAAAATACATAGGGATGTTCTTCAGAAAAACAGAAAAACAAAATTTTCAGTCACCTCACAAAGATGGAAACCTCTACACTGGTTCTTAAAGGGATATACCATAATTAAAAAAAAAAAAAATCAGTTTAATTCATTCAAATAAATGTAATCTTACTACACTACTTAATATATTTGTCTGCTCTGTCTGTGTAGAATGCTACATCTAACAAGTTTTAACTGACAAAAATAATAAGTCATTTTTATTGTTCCGGTCAAATATTGCAGTTCATGTATTATTAAAATCTTTAATATGTGAATGCTGGCAAATGACTTTGCGGAGGCATCCACCCTCCGCTGCATGTCGGGTGGTTCTTCGCCTCCACGTTGTGCATTCAAATAATTTAATGAAATGCTAGCCATTGATTATCCCTTACATAACCTATACTTTATTTCTAGTGTGGAACACAAAACAAGATAAAAATTGTTGCTTAAAGAAAGTTATTTTAAATTATCAAACATTAATCACAGTCATGCATTTCCTCCGAAAAACAGTTGCTGAATTACTTAAAGCACCCTAAAATAAACTCTCTTTCATCATGTACTCGTGCCATTCCAAAGAAATTGACTCAAAAAAAAAAAAAAAAAAAAACTCCTTAATTTTGTAATTTATCGACAAAAATGTGCCCCCATAAGAAATCAATGGGAAATATTAAAATTAAGTTTGTGTATGTTTGACAGCTTACATTCCTCATGGACGGACACTGCTGTGATTTAGGTAAAAAATACATAAATACTCAGCACATATCAAAGGATCTGTAATAACATACAAAGCAATAGTGACCACATAATAAAAATAGTTACTCACACTTGTGTTGCGTCATGACTCTCAGGTGTAATATAGTCAGAAGAGCATCATTGTCTTTTAGTTTAAATTTCTCTGAAATTCCCACATTGAATTGTAATTGTTTGTAAACAAATCTGCTGTTAAATGAACTGAACAAAGGACCAAGTTCTTACTGACACAGTCTGGAACTTACTTTAAAATGAAGTTCATCCACTCTTTTCTAACGTTGGGATCATAAGGAAAGAAATGCAAATACTGCACAGCATCTTGTTGTCTTCTGGTTATTGTTTGGTTTGTACACAGAACTGTGTTCACCTCTATTTACACTACATGCACAAATCAGTGGCCGGGCTAAACAAGCAGTGATGTAGAAGCAGGCGTTGATCTTCTTCTGCAGAGGTAGTATCCACACTATTACGTCATAGTGTGCCAATATGCACAAGCAGGAGGTTTTTATAGTACAATGACCTCTTACATGTCAAAGTATCAAGGCAATTTTGGTTTCTCAGTTAGTGACCCCTTTAAATCAATAAATAACTGAAAACATGTATGCATTTTGCATGTTCATCCATCATCCTGTTTGGACTTTGCTGGATCAAGTTCTGAGAGATTTCTCACTTTCTCAAGTGCTCAGACTAGACTTACTGTTTGCCAATGTCTATTATATCGCTCTGACCGCACCATTCAGATACACACACACACAACAGCACACAGTCAGACAAGGCGAAAAATCCAGCGAGAGCATCACGCCTCCTTATAGTGCCTCTATCTACCCTTTATGTATTTTTTCTATTCCTGAAAAAAAAAAGTAAGCTTCATGGCCCAACAAATCTTATATAATATAAACATTTCAGGCAAAAAAAAAAATGGTAGACTTTTGCCTGGAGTTCAGATTGTTCAAGCATACACACATATTTTGCTCTTCATGCTGAACTTAATCCATTATTCACTACATCTGCAGCCTTCAAAGAAGCACAAGCAAGGCCATTTGATGTGGTTTGGAGGTGCATCGCAAACACGACTCCAGTTTTACGCTCTTATGGCAGCAAAATGTAGGGAGCTTAAGAGAGAGAGAGTGATATTTTATAAAACAGTTGTGAATAATTCTATTTTAAATAAAAGTCTATCAGAAAAAGCTGCAAATGCATGTGTAAAGCAAACGCAGACCTGTTAATCTATAAACCGAAATTCTGGCTTTGCCTTTGACAACCTACACATCCTCATTGTCAAAAAATCTGTTACCTAGGCAACAGGATCACGACAATAAGGCCATGCTAGGGTAGAAACAAACGTAGTGATAGCAGAGAGCGGAGGCTGGATCCGTGAGACACATTTACGTAATCAGAAACGCTTCTACTGTACTGGTCCTCAGTGCCATCTCCGCAGAAACACTCCAAAAAGTGCAGCTGCAGTTCCTTCTGTCCAGTGCCATGTACAAATTACATATGGAACATTTGGAGTTTTCTGTTGTCCCTGAAAATAGAACCAGGAAGATTTTGTAGTTCTCAAAATAGACATTGTGGTGAATGGTACGTCAGCTGCTATTCCTGGTAATCAACAAGAGATCTGCTGCAGTAAACAGCATTTTTTCATGCTTTCAAACAGTGTTATTATCATTAACTAAAACTAAAACCAAGAGAAAACAATTTTCAGTACTGAAAAACAAGATAAAATTAACTGAAAAAATATTCATTTTATTTCAGCTATAGTATTTCTCAATTTTATTTACTTAATTAATTATTTTTAAAAACACACATCAAAAACTTTAACATAAATTAAAATGGTAAAAGAAAATGTAAAATTAAAATATATATTTTTTTTAATATTAACAAAAACTATAATCATACACGATGGTAAAATAACACTTCTTTCAACAAGAGATAGATTTAGAAATTTATGTTTGCCTTTAAACTGTACTTTCATACAAGAAAAAAAAAAAAAAAGAAAGAAAAAAATACAACTTAAAAAAAAATGCAGTCATGTAGACACAAGTATGATCTTTTATTATTATTTCTTAGAAAAAAATATCAGTTATAAAGCTTTTGTCTACCAAATCAAATTCCTTGAAATTATATCATAAAGAAATATCACGTCAATAAATAATGCAATTTTTTATGAAGGTTATTTCAAAATATTTTTTACATTTTTCTACATATTTCTATAATAGATATTTTAATTAAAAAATACTTTATCACAGACAGGGACAAGAAAAGAAAAACTGTCATGAAAAGTCAGAAATCAACATTTCTCTTCAAATTATTTCAAAAATCAAATGACATGAGCTATGCTTTACTGTTATAGCTCAATATGATTCCTGTATGTTTTATATATTTTTGTTTCACATAAGGCGTTTTAGAAGCATCATCTGAGACAAAGCTGATACTTAAATGATGCGTAACTGAGAACTCCATTAAAAGCTTTGAGCATCTGACAAACAAATAAATAAAATCTTCCTCTGGGTAAAACAATGCTGTTATAGAACAACATGTAGTACTGAAGTTTTTACAGATATGTTTATGTGACTAGCAGTCAGATTTCATCTTTATAGGACCTGCAGTGTCGTGTCTCAAGCTACAGAGACGGTGTAAACAGGACCGGTTCAAATCCTCTCCTCAAAAGGGTGAGACTTTTGTGGTCGACCTACATTTCTCATGCCTAGAGGACAGCTTCCATCCAAAATCCAATTACAAGCAAACACTCCAGTCACCCAGAGAGGACAGTGTATCGCAAAAATACATTTAATGAATCTGAGTCATGAACAGATGTATCCGTTTAAAAATCTAAACGTGGCAAGATTTGAGAGACATGGTTGTTAATTGCAGCAGAGTCCCTTTGAGGTTAAGTCAGTTCACTCAGTGACCAGAATGATCCAAGAGTCAAGGTTTAGCTGTTTAGCATGATTCAATAAAACCTCAGTGACATATTCATGTTTGCAAGTTACATGAAAGCAACAAATATTTCACTATATAATACTAAATTAAGCAGCTAATCTACTGCTAGAGATGAATGAGAATGCTAATGCATTTTAATCATTTTGATCAAAATGTGTACCTTTTTTGCTTCATTTATTATTATTATTATCATTATTATTTTATTTCTTTCTAGTGCAAAATACTGCACACAGCTGTACATTAAACAAAAAATAAGTTCTAATTGGTTCCAGTATTAGAATGTTCAGCATTTTGGCCATAGATTCCAATTTTTTTCCTTTAGACTATGAATCTATCCAGTCTGTGTATTTAACATGTTTGTCGGTAACTGTATGATGCCTTACGTTTTAAAATCTCTTCAGATTTTAAAAGTTGTGTAGTGTATTCCAGCCTTACTGAAATCTTCAACTATTTGCTTCTGTTCCACTGCAGTTTCCTTCTGGAAATGCAAATCTATCAACATAAATGAAATTTGTTATGTAGTGTCAGAAAAATTGCATATCATAATTTGTTTTGTAAATACATAAAAGTAAATACTTGAACAACAATAAAACGTCCTCTAAAGTGCTTTTGGCTCTTGCTGTGGTGAGTGGGGTCGAGGCTTGGAGTCAAGAGTGAGTGTTGTGTTGGGTTATTTTGGTGTTTATAGTGTTCTATAAAGCCCTGGTGCGTAATTATTACCGAGAGTTGTCTGAGTTATACATTACAGTTGTGAATTTCAAATTTCTGTTATTGACTTCTATGTGCGTTATTGTTTTAATGACCTTTCTGTGTCTGACTTCACCCTCTCAGGGTTCTAGCCCTTGTTCGCTTTCACTCGGTGCCTCTCCAGATCTCTCATCAAACAAAAACTTTTACGTCAGAAACTTTCCATCTCACAGCCAGCTAAAGTTTCCAGCGTCAAACAGCCTCAGCACTGTGCGGAACTCAATATTTGATTGAACATTCAGCTCGAGAAGCAGACCATATACCTCAAAAATAATGATCACTATTTTCATTTTTAATAGTTCTTTGACAATCTCTAGACGGGCGAGAAGACTCCATCATTGATTTAAACAAGCACTCTGTCTCTGTATGGGTGTGGATAACTGTAGCTAAGTATAAAATGGTTTTCTGCACTGCTGGCTAATGGCTTTACAAGCCTAAAATATTGGGCCATATTTCAAATGGAGAGTAATTTCTGATGTTATTGTGTGTAATTGGGAGAGGTGGTGGCTGGACTCAGCACTAATACATTTGTTCCATCAATAGAAGCATTATGTTGCTGACAGAGAGATACAGACTTTTATAGAAGCTTCTGTATACAGTAACTGTACTGAAGTTCACAGGTCAGAACATGGAATTATATTCTTAACTGCCAGAAAAATTGTACAAGGTTCATGGTACAAGAGCATGTCACACTTAAAATGACAACTTTCTCTTTTTCTCTTAGGGTCTACTTACTTCTAAAAGGTGCATATTTGTACCTTATATGTACTGGAATTGAACAAGATTCATAATTGAACTTTGCAACACTGACACAGCTACTAAACTGCGCTGAAAACTGACACTATTATTTTCTGTATAGAGCTGCTTTATTAGCGTGTATATTATTATTTGCTGCTAATTAACGTGAAGCTGCTTTGAAACTATGCTATATGAAGATACAAGAACATAATGAAATTTTAAAGAAAAATAGGAAGAAACCTAAAGATTTTCTGAAACATATAAGTTCATTTGCCTACAACAGCAGTCCTCAGCGATCATACATATTTTATACACTCAAATAAATGCAGCGTATTTTTTTATTTATTTAAAAGTGCAAAATTGTTAACAAAATAATGAGCTAATTTATGCCTTACTGTAATGTTTGCTTTGTTTTAAAAAACGGACCAGATGAAATTATTTTCTGTGTTTGATATTATTCCCAGACTCTGGAAAAGGCTTTCTGAGACGTTCGGGGTTCAGACACACTCTCTCCGTTTAAATCTTGATTAAAGACACATCTCTTTCGCCAAGCTTTCAAATAATGCATCTCATAATCTTGTACTTCTGTTATATCTGATCAGATGCATATTATTATTTCTTAGCTTTAGTTGAACAAATAAATTTTTCTTGGTTGGAACAGCAGCTATGCTAATTATTTCTTTATTTGTTTTTCTGTTTCTGCCCAAGCTTCAGGCTGGATCCAGCCCTTATAAAGACCTGAGATGACCGAACACCTGAGAAGAGATGTTGTCTTTTTTCAGTCATTTTTTTTTTGTTTTTGTTTTTTACTGAATGTTGTACACGTCTTGGTCTCTACTCACATGGTCATTGGTCTCTGTGAACAAAACTACATACTGGTGTAGGAGTAGATCCTTCCTTAGACATACAATTTCAACAACATGCCAGCAAATGCTTCGACCTTGCAACCTTGTTTACAGCACAATCCCCTTTATTGGAGGTGTACGATCAAATATAGAGAGACAGAAACTGAGCAAAATTCAGTATGATGGTGTCTATCTAGAAGATATGATGGGTTACAGCAGCTCTCCATGTGAGTGTCACACTGGATTTCTAATGAGTCCTTGGCTGCCTCATGGATTTTGACACCAACAGCCTCTAGTCCGCATAAATTCTGATTCCCATCAGCAATAGCAGGAGTTTGGCCTCTGTTCATCATAAATTGTAAATAAAAAGTGTTCCACACGTTTGCGAGATTCTGTAATCTCCGTGTAGAGCCTGTCCAGCACTTGTGTATGTGCGCAAGGTCAGCCCTTGTGCTGAGCTAGATGCCCGTGTGTAGTTATCCCCCCTTTGGGTTACCCACATGTGTATGCTTCCACAGTACAACCTTCCTCATGTGAGCCCGTGCCTTTCCCTGGCAGAGATTTTCATGCCGTCTCTGCTGTGTATTGATATCACCCCAGGCTGGCTGAGTCTACCACAGGTACTTTCCATATGTAGCACTGCCCTATGGCCAGTCCATATGTGTAAATTCCATTAAAAAAATACCTTATGCAGGATGTGGCTTCTGTAGCTTTCCCCTACTTGGGTACACTTTCCCAGTATTATCCAGTATCACACTGTATGGAACAGCAGTGGTGGACACCTTGGCATTAGCTCTGTCCTATCTTCTGCCCAAACTGGCATGGGGGAACTTGCCGGCTTTCGATAGGGCACTGGTGTACCACCGCTACATGGCCGAGGCACACATCTCTGATCCTCAGCGAAAATCTGAACGTTCGACAATGTAAAACTCACATGCCAAACATTCACTGGCTTGTTTTGTTAACACTCAACTGTGATTTGGCTCTCTTGCGAGATCCCAAATCCCAATTCATCTGTCACTGCTGACCTAATGTCTCCATTCCATCCTTCAGGGAACGAAGGTTACATACATAACCGAGAAGTTATTTGGATGATATATAAATGTAGATAAAAAAATATATATTTAAAAAACTAGCACAAACTGTAGCAGGTTTATTACTTACTTATTGTGAAAAATGCATGGACCTCTTTCCGTTGATATCACAGATATCCAGACTTTATGACAATTTATTCATTGTTTAAAAAATGTCTGTGTAAACACAGTAGATCATAGTGACAGCAAAAAATATATATAAAAGCTTTCCTTACTAAAAGTTCTACCCAATATGCATATTCATAAACTGACTTTGTTCATAGACAGATTCCTTTCAGTAAGTGCCATATACCCACCAGCCAGGCTCAGAACTGGCAGCATAACAAACCAAATAAATCAGAGGCAATGGAAGAGGTAGGGGGATGACCAAGGGCACTTTGTAATGACTTCAACCAAAGCAAGAGGACTGACGACAGTCAGTGGCATGCTTCCTCACATTTCAGGGGTTTATATATAGGGAGAGTGACAGATACTAGACGGGATTCTCAGAGGGCAAAGGAATATTCAAGCCTGGATGAGATCTGCTGTCTTAATCCCAAATGAAAGTTAGAAACAGTGTGACAGTCAAGAGTTATATTTCCAACTCACATCAGTTCATTTTCAGTGATGAAATCTGTATTTTGAAATATCCTTTTCTAAAAAAAAAAAAAGAAAAAAAAATGCAGTCTGGTGACTGACCTACATTTTGAGCATTTCAAACAATGTGCACATAGCTGCAGTTTCTGAAAAAAATGTCATTTACTGATAACTTTATCACTGCTTTTAACATCTGTTGCTTCTATTTTAAACTTGGCGCAAGAAAACAAAACACTCTGCATTTCAATAGTAATACAGACCCGTAGGATCTGCCCTGAGATGAACTCTGAATTCAGGCCAAAACTCAACACTACAACAATTTCCTCTGATAATTAGTTTCATAACAATGCTAACATAAGGAGAATATGTGTTAAAGTGGATGGCTTGCAAATGTGCTCTCTGTTACATGATTAATAGTGTTAAATTAATGACTTTGAAATAAATAAAAGCCCATGAAATCAATTACTCAAAAAAAATCTAAGTGAATGTTCTGCAATTCACATTGCTGTTTGCAGTTTAATTTAATGTCAAAGTTAAAGGACTATTAATTTAAAAAAGAAATATGTGAAGTGCTTGATTACAAAAACGTTCCATAAATGCTTCCTAAGGTGAAACTTTTATGCTTTGGTATCATGAAAGGTACTGTATGTAATCCTTATATCTATTTTTACTGGGAAGACAGGGTTATATTTTCGATCACGGCAGCAGTAATTCACTGAATGATAGAAGAAAGTTTATTTCTTCTTCTAGAATATTTCACCCAAAAGTGAAAGTACATGTTGAAGTTAGAACGTCTTAATGATTGATTTGTTTCATACAAACATGCAGCTTTTCACTCCACGTTTTAATCAGCTTTTTGGACTCTCATTCTGCACCCATTCACTGTAGAGGAGCAAGTGGTAAGCAAGTGATGTAATGCTGAATTTCTCCAAATCTGTCCCGATGAAAACAAACTTATCTATCAGTCTTTGATGGCCTGAGGATAAATACATTTTCAGCTCATTTTAATTTTTGGGTTAACTATTCCTTTAAAATTAGCCATAAATCCAGACATGCCTCCCCTGATTACAGTATGCAACTGTATCACAACCAAGCACTCAAAACTGGCCTGCAAATTAAATTGTTGGGGTGTTTGCATAATTCCTTTAGTGGACTGTGTGCTAAAATAACACAGACAATGCAGACAATTAACAATGCTATCATCAGCACAATTCACTCTAAATGAATTCCCCATTTTGAGTCTTGCACATTTTAGTACTTCATTTTGTAAACACATTATGTAACATCATTTTGCTCATGTCAGCAAGACATAGAGGGATTATGAGCTACATTACCAAGTTATCGTTCAACAATCCTGCAGGGAATCAGGTTCGAAGCTCTGATTGTAATGCGGGTGGTTTTTCAGAACATATCATTATATGCATGACTCAACAGACTTCTAATGAGCGACCAGAGTAACCACTGGAACAAAAGAACCCATACTTGCACTGACAGTACTTTATCCCCTTGGCATTATTGTTAAACGAACAGAAGAGGAAGCCAATGTCAGAGCACAGGATTTCATGTGAGAAAGCAGCACTTTTATTTGCATGACATACGGCTAATCAAAACACCATGACATTTTGCTGCTGTCTGCATTCATTTTTGCATGTTGCCGCAGGGTAGGTAAACTGCTCACTTCCAGGATGATCTGAGTCCTTGTTAGGGTGTGCAAAAGTGCAGATTTTTGAAAAACCAACTGCCTGAACGATTAGTTTACTACTCGGGTTGTCTGTAGATTGTTTTCTGTGTTCACCCGACCTTTATTCAAATTAATTTCTTAGGAGTCATTTCAATAGGAATTCGCAAGATAGGAGAGTTTTGCACGTATGTGAAAAAGCTCCCCATGCAGATTTCACACAAATCAAAAACAAGACACCACAGACTGTTTAAAATCAATTGCTCGTACATGTTTGTTTTCCCTCTAAAGTGATGTCACTTTCTGAATGATGATGTCATTAAAGCCTTTAGTTAAAGAATACTGCAAAAATTTTACGTACTGTACGTAAAATTCATAATTTGTGACGATATGATAAAATATAAAATATACTAAAATATTCTTTAAAAAATGTGAGATTATTGCGACATGCATGATCAGAACAAGAAAATGTGCTGCATATTAGGAATGACTAGCTACAGTATACAGGGCCTATTTGAAATGAGAACCTGCAGTGATTTCAACATAGTCAATAACAGCCATTGATTTACAAAGTGCTGTGTCTCTGAAGTCACCCATCAATGTTAGAAAGCTTCAGGTAGTTAAATGCTAAATGTGTTGGTTTACCTTTAGATTTAATAACTTATGTTATACATTAGCTTGAATAATAAGAAATAATGTTATTAATTGTATTATAACTTCTGCAGCAATTTTGAAAGTTGATGCCATCATGCATCACCAATGGCATCTTAAACAGTTAATAATCAGTATGATGAGGCTAGCTAAATAATGCATGTTTTTATTTTTATTTTTTATTTACTTAAACTCATTTGTGAAATAAAAGAATGTAGACTGTTCTTGTAAAGGCTGTATAGCCTACTAAAGGCTCACAATACTCATAATTATCGGAAAGCTTTCCAATATAATATCACATGTAATTTGTTGGTACAATATTTACTATCAATTCTTTGTTGAACAATTACAGTCTGTGCTGTAAAAAGGTTGCATTAGCAATTAAAGAAGAAACACTTAAGCATAGCATTGTCAGTTCAAAGAGTCTGAATATTTTTTGGTCCCAATTTGATATTATTTTTTATCAGTTTCACAGTCCACTGTATGAAGGATTTTGGGATATAATATGTCACAGTTTACTGTATTTTGCTATACTCACTTACATGAAGATATGAAGAATTATATCTGGTGTTTGAATAATAGTTAAAGTTGCCACTATGCGGAAAACATAGTGTATTTCATTTCATTCATCGTCAAGTGCGCTCGTTCTTGTTGGTGTCATCAATCTGGCAACCTGCTTGTGCCTCAAGTCTGAGGAGGAGGGTCTGGGTGAAAAAAAAAACCCTCTCCAGTATTTTGAATTTGGACTGCAATACCTAATTCAGCTACTCTGTTTCTCAATGCTGTGTTTGCACAGCAAATATGCTAATAGTAACGTTAACCAGGGCTTTAGGAATGTACAGTGTAAAACGTGATGCAGTATAACCCAGTACCTATTCCGTTTGTATGAGGTTAACTATTTCAGGTGTGTAAGGCTTGTGAGAATGCATCAAAACATCACTAAGCTAAAACTCTCTGTTTATATTTTATCTCTTTCTTCCACTGCTCATAACAGACCTCTTCAATCAAAAAATATTCTCTCCAGCATCTGATATGTAATTGAATTTCGGAGGTAAAAGATAAACTGTTAGATTATGGTTTTGAAGGTCCACAGCTTGTTCATTTTACCTGGAAATAGAAATCTATATAAAAAATAATAATGATAATAATAAACCATTGACGTCATTACTGAACTAATGCATAAAAGTATTCGTGATTATGAGAAGCAGATTGATGGGATTATATAATATAATTCTTGACTGGTACAGAACCAATAGTACCCATGCAACTCTTCCAGCTTCAGTTTGATGCCCACAAGAGCCCTTATCTCCCTCTGCAAACCCACAGGGGTCAGGTGTGTGTGTGTGAGGGGTACTTGACAGGTGGCAGCGCAGCCAGCTCCCCATATTAAATATGGATGTGAATGTGAAGAGCAAACTTGTTGGTGTGATATTGCAGCAAGCCCATCACATAGGGAAGAGTACCGCTGTTGTTTTCCCAGAAGTCATAGACGGTGTCCGTGGGGTCAATAGAGAACATTGGTTAGATGGGCTTAAAAACAGCATGGTCTGTTTGAGTGAAGAAACAACACTGACTAGAGCACACACTAAACATCACGCTACACATAATCACATGTTTTTATGAGACTGTGTAGATTGTATTTGCAAAAGAGAGTGGCTTCTTTAGATCTGTGCAAACAAACACCTTTTGGAAGAAAAAGAAAATGCATTTTGTGTGTTTATTAAGTGATAAGTTCTAACAAAAAATGAAATGTGTGAATTATATAGTGTATGAGCTTTATGGAACCATTTTATGGTGATTCTATGGAGCTTTCACTTTTGTAAAGCTTAAAATCTCTAGTCTCCTTCCATTGCATGGAATTTCCACATTTCTTCTTTTGTGTTCTGTGTTCTTGTGTTTTGGAATTACATTAAAATCAATTGTTTGGACTCTCATCCCGATGGCAGCCATTCACTGCAGAGGATCCATGGGTGAAAAGGTAATACAAAAATTCTTCAAATCTGTCGCAATGAAGAAACAAGGCAATCTACATGTGGTACATTTTCAGTAAATGTTCTTTTTGGGCCCAGCTATTCCTTTAAGTTAGAGAATATCTGCTTGTCTAATGTCATTAGTTAAATGATGTGAGTAAACAAAGTGATTTTGCGTTTAAAACTAAACATTTAAGACCTCTGTAGGTGTTGGCATTGGAAGTTTGGTATTGGTAATGGTTAGTGGAAGTTTCTCCATTTGAAGCTATTTATACAGGCTACTGGAATGATGCCTCAGCTTTTAAGAACAGTAATAAACCCAGTTCTTTTAACCTTTCAAAGTTGTAGAATATTGGACAGATTGCATAAACTTCAAGCCAGAAAACATCTTTTCAGCCAGGTGGTTATGCTGTACGCCCTTGTCTTATGTCCTTGTATTTATAATGTGATCCAGTAGTGAATGGCTGCAGAATTAATTTGGCACAAATGATCAAGCCAAGCTGCATCAGCTTTTCTCAGAACTTAACACTAAATAAATACATGCCAATGAAATTTTGATTTGCTTTCAAATTATATTTACAAGCTTGCCTGTATATTATCTTAAAGCTTCTGTTAAGAAACGAACACTTATCTATGAACTAGTGTTATTCTCTAAGGTCATTTGTAGCCTACGTGCAGTTGTGCCATAGACAGTGGTGAATTGGAAATATCTCTCTGCTGGGTTCCTACTCTCCCTTTTGACCTATAAAAATCAAGTATTCCAGGGAACTATGATAAGCAGAAATTTTGTAAAAAGAAAAAAGAAAAAAAAAAGAAACAGAAATCATACAAACCTTGAAACTGATAAGCATCCAATATATAATATATAACATACATGTAAATACATCATTTATATATATACAATTGTACAGAACAATGTGCACATCTGTCTAAGTCTTCTACTTGCCTATATCTATGTTCAAGTCTTCTGCTTCTAGATATACAGTAGATTACTTTTGTCTTTTTAAAAATTCTTTTTTTTTTTCTTGCATTGTATATGTATGTAAGCTACTTTAAACCGTAACAAATTCCTTGTATGTTTGTGCACATTTAGCAAATAAAGTAAATTTAGCATCTGGTTCGGATTCAGTAGGAAGAACCAAAAAGAAACAGACTGAATTATATGAATGTATATGTGTGAATAACAACTTGATTTTATAAATGCATTGAGGTGACATCTCTTAAGATGTGTTTTAACCAATGTGCATGCTCGTTATGTAGCGTCACAAAACAATGAATTCCTTCGTATATTTATTGAAGCCAGATCTGTCAGATTTCAATCTGAAAAGAACCGAACTGCACTGGTGACAATGACAAGAACTACAGTACCTGCGATATTTCACATTTCTATGTTATAAACACCCACACAAACACACATTAAAATGAGGTCTCCTATTCCAAAACAACCTTCAGTAACCTCGAGAGATCTCCCCTTTTCCATCCACTGACACCAGATCCAGCAGACTGGCCAAGACAATGATTTCCTGTCTCTCCAGCTCTTCATCACACCCTAAGAGAGGTGCTAATGCCCCTCTAGATACTGATAAATCTGAGACTGTGATGAGTTCTAATGTCTTAATTCATCTCCAGCATTGACTGCCAGCCAAATGCTTAAAGACACAGGATTTACCATATTTAAACTGATGGAAGGGAGTGCTTTATCTACATGATGTTCTATGACATTTTAGTTTTTTTTTTTTTTTTTTTTAATGCCGCTGCATTAAGAATGATATAGGGTTCAAAAGTCCACCAAATACTAAGAAATACAGAAATTCCTTACATAATATATGAAAATTACATACTCGTGTGAATAAATAATTTCACTGCTTGCTACTAAATATTCATTGAGATTGATTTTGCCAATTAGATTTTGTTCCATTAATGCGTTCATGTAATATTCAGTAGTCATGACAAGCTGCATCAGTCCAATTGCTGCTTGGTGGTTGTCTACGAAATGCATGAATGTTATGTCAGACTTAGTGTCCAGAATTGTTCAGAAATGCTTATCACCTGTCTTACTATATATGGTTATGGAGAGAAGAAAAGATGTTGTATAACGATTATTTTAGGATTGAGAATAATACGTTTATTTCTGCAATTCAAATGTGAGTATATTCAAATGAGACTCTCTGTAGATGCGCTTTGGGAGGCGATGCCAATCACTCTCACACAACTAGGCTTGACAATCAGATCGTCTTCTCTATAGTGTCCTCATGCATTGCAAATACAATAACTGCAACCATTCTTTTTCTAAATCAGTTTTGTAATATGGTTGGCTGATGAATTTGAGCATGTAAGAGGTATGTTGTGGTATATGAATGTGCTCTTAATGTTAATGTTAAAAAAAAAGCACACTACCAAACTATTACTATTTCTGTATTGTAAAATATCAAAGATTTTAATAGCAGAATATATACATTTAATATGTAGTCTGTAAATTGTAGGTATTGGTGTGAGCCAAAATATGAATTAGTGATGATTTCCCAAATGCATACCACTATTAATTCCTATGATTTTCCTGACTATTTTTTGTTTTTGTTTTGTTTTTTGTTTTTATCCAGCTCGCCCATCAAATTGTATTAACATGCTCAAAAACCTGCTTGCAGCTGATTTTCAGGCAAGTCTTTGAAAACGTTTTCTAATTTGTTAGAGGGGGAAAATTCTGACTCAAACGAGATAGATTTTTTTATGGAACAAATTGTTTTCAAATGATGCTAAAGCAATCCAAATTCAACCTGTTTTTACAGTCATTGTTGCCTATTAAATTGCTCATGTGCTCCAAGACCTTAACTGTACTTGCGTATTTATGTGCATCACATTTCACTTTGTTTTTACAGTGCTATTATATAATGTTATCATTCCAGAATATAAATATAGAAATAAACCGATTGGATATCATGGTATGTATATATACCTGTATATATCCCCCTTCTATCTCCTCTCTAAGAAAAAGAAAGTAAATTATTGATAGCTTCCATTAAACATGCAGGATGCATCTACAGTAGGGAAGGTTTTTTTGAGGAGCTAACAGAAGCTCAAGCAGAGTGAGTCTTGGGGGGGGGGGGTTTCAGCCTTTCTCTCAGCACCTGTAGAACTTTTGTTTTCGGAGTTCAGTAATGAGTGAGTCAGAGCAACACTGCTGGAACGGATCCCCATGGATCATAACCCAAACCTGGATGTGTTCTCAAGCTCTCACACATGCCGCAACGTCTTTGATTCTCTTCTCCTGCCTCTCTGTCTTTCTCGGTTTGCTCTGGAGCTGTCTTTCTCTTGAACACAACAACCAAAACCAAATTTCTCTCTCTCGCCTTGTTTTTGCATCACTGGCCCCATCGATCTCTCTTTCTAACTCCAGCAGCATGAATCTATCACATCAGCTAATTTAATCAGAGTTGATTTCAATCTTGTGCAATTAAAATCCATCATTAGAATGAAGCATGTATCATCACACAGGCAAAGCATGTGACATTAATAAATCAAATTATAAGCTCTGTTATAAAACCTAGTGAGCTGCCTATCTAGAAAGCATTTTAAGGAGCTTACAACACTGCAAATAACATCACATTCTTAAAGGAGGTTCGCCAAAAATGAAAATTGGGAAGCCTGAGGGTGAATACATTTACATAATTGTATTTTATTATTATTATTATCATTCAGTAAGAATAGCAAAAATTCTTACTCTTTTCGGAATGTTCACAGAACAATATGTTAATGTTTACTACGTTCAATTGTTTGCATTTCCAGGAAAGACAAGGTTTTAAAACAGTTACGTAACATTCAGAAATTTCAAAGCCAAATGGGAACATGATGTAAGATAATTAAGACTTAAGAAAAAGTAGTGAGATAAAAAGATGCTATCATTTTTAAAACAGTTTAAGAATCACTCAATTGGCAGTTTTATTAGCAATTGATTTTTGCAGGCATTGAGTCGGAGGGAGTAACATTATACGAGTCTTTAATGATGTCTTAAAAGGTAAACAGCAAGGTAGATGACTGGTTTTTGGAGCTGAAGTATGTGCTTTGTATGTTGGTATATCAGTAATTGACTGTGTGTGCTGTGTTGAGAGCGTGCAGATCTAAATCTGAGCTGTTAGAACATGATGAAAGGGTTCAAGGCTGCAGGTTGTGACTATGCGGCGAGAGCAGCTTGTGTCTGCAGCTCACTATTCATCTCTGCTCACCCAGTAGGAAATACTCTTTCTCTCCCTCACTCTCTCTCTCTCTCTCTCTCTCTCTCTCACACACACACACACACACTTTTGACACTGGTGCAGATATGAGCTCACAATCAAAGGCTGCATCTTCTGGGAATTTACTTTGGTTCTTTTATCTTGTAACAGAGGAAGTGAGTGAGAGACATGGGAGGGAAAAACAATGTTGTTTGTTTCCTCCTGTTTTATTTGTATCGGTTTCTGTTGTTGGAATAAGACTACCTTCGAAAGTATAGTTCTTTGTGGCTTTTGTTGACTTGGGTCTCTCTTTCTTTCTCTGCACGTCTCTGTCAGCCAATGAGTTTTGTAATTGCATAGATAGTCATTTCAGTATTGCAGGTTTTACAGTATAAATAGTCATACCAGAAAATAATGTATAGTGACTAGGAGTCATTAAAACTGCCATACAGTAACAAGACATGAACTTAAAAAAAACACAAAAAAAAAAAAAAAAAAAAAAAATTTACTTTAAAAACAAATACTGGAATTTACACTGCATAATTACATATAAATTTTCTCTCTCCCTCTCTATCTTGTGGCAAACAATAAGAAAAAGCATCTCATTTAATATTTGCTCATTTATGAAAGGGCTTTTACTGACCCCTGGTGTTCATTTGTAGCTCAAGCTCAAATGTACAGTTTGTGTTTTTTTGTGATGTTAAAATACTTATTGCTATCCCAGGTTAATATGCAGGGACAAATATAATGTCAGTCATGACGGAGTTATATTTTACTCCCAAAAATCCTGCCACAGAAATAATGTACAATTTTAAAATTTCAATAAAATGTCAATATGTAGATCTGGTGTCATTACATTAGAACAAAACTGATTTAAATGTTTTAGTTTTCAAAAGTCCACCAGATACTAAAAATACAGAACTTCCTTATATAATACATGGAAATGACATACCCATGTTAATAAATAATTTGATTAATTTCAACTAAATACTAATTGAGACTAATTTTGCCAATTATAATATTTTACATGAATGCATTAATGTTTTATTCAGAATGACAAGCTACATTAGTCATATTGCTGGTTGGTAGTATTACCCAAGAATATTCAAGCACACAGTGAAACTGGCACCTTTGAAAAAATCGGGATTTATTCAGGGATGCGCGTCACAGATATTACATTCTCACTCATTTCTACAGGCTATAAGTGCAGCACAGTGATTTATTCAGTTCAACACCTTTCAGCATTGACTCATCCCAAACATTGTGCACTGAATCCTTTTTCTGTACAAGCATCTGATATAATCACAATACCAAGTATAGGCTCACTGATTACTAATATCTTCAAGTGGTGCAGACCAGGACTTTTCAGTATTATATATATATATATATATATATATATATATATATATATATATATATATATATATATAAATATACACAGTACTATACAAGGCCAGAAGTATAGTAACTAAAAGCACAGCCATGACAAATTACAGTAGTTTAGACTGTATTGACTCTATGGCAACTGTTGTGTCTGTTAAATGCAACACATAAAATGTCATATGAACTACATATGAATAACTCGAATCACAAAGTGGACAAAGTTAGCCTCCTCACAGGGTCAGGGTCCCAACACTGTAACATAATGGTGAATCTACAGATACAGAGGTAATGGTCAGTCATCTCACAGTTGGGTAATCTACTGAAAAGTGACTGTCAATGTCATACTGTGTTCATAAATCAGACATAATGAACTTGAGTCACACACATTCACAGTTTCCATTGCTGAATCTCACCACCGCTCATGTTTCCACATCCTGTTGCTACACCCTGAGTCACTGTGCACTTTTTTTTTTTTTTTTTTGTATTCCAGAGATTCTAAACCTTTACATAGAAGAAATGTGGAGGTGTCATGATTTATGTTCAAAACAAAATTGTGATATCCTGCGATACACCATGGTATGAGTTAATGCATTATTATTTTTTATATGACAGCTGTTGTTTGAGACTTCGAAAACGCAGTAGTTCCCGTTTTAGTTTGAAAACTTCATGTCAATGGACCAAAATGGAAAATGGAAAAATATTTATCATTGCAACAACTCTGGCTAAAAGCTAAAAGCTTGCTTTGTGGTTGATGGAAGTTTCTCAAGGTTTACAAAATTTTGTAGAGTCACTATGTTGGTTTTCAAATGTTTCCAACTGTCTGAGAGAGAATGATGATTAACTCTCTGGGCCGTGCTTGAGGTGTTGGATAATTGAAGGGACATTCACAATAACCTTTCAATTGACCTTTTCCACTGCTCTGAATAGTGAGTAAGCTCTAAACCCTCTGAACCTCAAATGGTGGAAAAACACTTAAAACCATTGAATTTTCAAAAGGCCATGTCCCTCTCTCTGTTCTGCTGTGAAAGAATTTCCAAAAACAAATGAAAGGGAAACCTTCTAGAAAACTGAACCGCCCTCTTACAATCAAACAAACTTTCTACTTTCCACTCCATTTGGTTTCCATGCTTTCTACTTTCTGTACTTAGGTCAACCATTTTGATTTAACTGAGAAGAGTAAGTTGGAGCATAAACACATATTGCAAAAGAAAATACAATAATTTACAATGGATCTGGACAATATTGTGTCTGAGGCACCCGTCGGTCCTTTAGAAGGTAATGTGTGACAGCATATGGGTCAACTTCAGGATAAGGACTGGCTCCTCATGTGAGCATCTCCCACATTAAAACCCCAAAAGACCACTCCAGTAAAAGACAAAATAAAAGAGTGTTGAGAAGATCATATGACGAATCCTACATTTAATCCATTGGTTGAAGAAAACATGTTGCTCACCACATCTGACTTGGCTGTGAACTTCTGTGTCTGCAGGCTTTCAATGGCCATCCATTTGACGGGTAATTTGGCTTTCCTGTGGTCCTGGACACTGTAGTACTCCTTCTCCAACACATCTCCAGGCATTCCAAAGTCTGCCACCTTTACAGTATAGGATTCATCAAGCCTGAGAGAATTTTTGGTTCAGTCAGTTCCAAATTCACAATTGATGCACAATTGTCTGTTGAGCTTCAGTGTGTATTTACATACATGAGCAAAGAACAGTTGGTACGTCAATCTGTTCTGACATTCTGCTTTGGAGCCCTAGACTTCCCCGGTAAAGGAGAAGTAAAAATAAGTTTGAAACACCTGAGCAGTGTTATACTATTAGCTAACAAGTAAATATGTGCTGCATGTTTTCCTCTTAGTGACAAAATAATTACTACAAAAATTACAGCAATGAGAAAATAGCAGTTAAGAAAGCATTGGATCATAGCAATGTGGATATGATGGCATGAGCTCTGCAATTCAGAACTCCAGCCAAATCAATCACGTCTCAATTATTTCTAGCATTGTATAAACAGATTGCTTTACAGATAAACAGATAAAGCAACTTTACAGATAAAGCAACTTTACAGTATTAAACATGGAAAACAAACAGCATCAGTGTAGCTTTAAATTAGAATTGTGACTTCTAATTTCTACTATTAACAGCTCTCCAGTGTGTTCACATTACGTCTGACCCTGATGGACTAAACAGAGAAATGAATCAGAGAAGGTTTCCACGTCAAAGAAGCCTTAGTTACAAAAATGCAATTTCCACAGACCAATGGTGTCAATGGTGTTTACCAGCTGAACTTTTCTGGAAAATTCGCTTTGACAAGCTGTTCTGAACTGTCAAAACTAATTCCAAACAAACTTAATTTGGCTTGATTTTGTTTGAATTGATGTCACTCTGGTTCACTTCTACAATAATATCAGGGCCTTTAAAAGCCAAATCTTTGTGCATGCAACCCTCACATGCAACTGCTTGCTGCCAGATCACAGTGTACAAGTTTATTTTGTGCTAGATACTCCATTCCTTTAGCAACCTGGAGCCCGAAGCCAATCAAATCCTTAACTGTGGGATTCTAAGGTAAGACGACAAAACTACCGTATTTTCTGGACTATAAGTCGCACTTTTTTTCATAGTTTGGCTGGTCCTGCGACTTATAGTCAGGTGCGACTTATTTATCAAAATGAATTTGACATGAACAGAGAGAAATGAACCAATAGAAAACATTACCGTCTAAAGCTGCGAGAGGGTGCTCATATACTGCCAGAGATGCTGCTCAGTGCTCCTGTAGTCTACACTGAGCAGCATAGAGCGCCCTCTCGCGGCTGTAGACAGTAATGTATTCTATTGGTTCTAAATGAATGCGACTTATAAAGTAGTTAGGGATGGGTACCGAAACCCGGTATTAAAATGGCCCCGGGGCTAAATTATGAAAGACCGTAGTATCAGTAAGATCTGACGGTATCGGTTCTGCTTTCGGTACTGGAGGGGAAAAAAATTAATGCACTATGTATTTTTGATTAGTGCACATTTTATCTCACCAAACATTTCTAATGTGCGATCATATTAAGTCGTTTGTCTGTGAGATCTGTGAGATCTCTCATGCGTGCCACGGAGGCTGTCTGTCAGTCACACACACACACAACAAGAACGAGCGCGGCGCATGCACAGACATAACAGTATTAAAACATCCGCTTAATAATAAAGAGTGATGATGGCGGAGAGATTTGCTTAATAATGTTATCGAGCACATTTTATCTTACCAAACATTTCTAATTTGCGATCATATTAAGACATTTGTCTGTGAAATCTGCGAGATCTCTAATGCGCGCCACGGAGGCTGTCTGTCAGTCACACACACACACACACAACAAGAACGAGCGTGGCGCACACACACACATAAGGGGCCGTTCACATATCGTGTCTTTTGCGTCTTTAGTGATTCAAATCCATTTATCCATTGCTGAAATTTCCGCGTCTTCATGGAGAGAGCAGGTCATGGTTGCTTAGCAAAGGCAGACTCCTCAGGAGCGCAAGTGCCTGAAGGCTTTGGGGGGGAAAAATCAGAAAGCGGCGTGCCTAGCATTTTCCACACGTTTTCCACACGTTTTTAGACGCGATATGTGAACGGCCCCTTACAATATGAAAACTCCCCCTTAAAACAAAGAGTGATGATGGCGGAGAGAGCAAAGCGTTCCAAAGTGTGGTTATACTTCACTAGAGTTGATGCAGACAACGCTGGTTGTCATAAGTGCAACAAAATTTTTGCATTTAAGGGCGGAAACACAAGCCTAACACAACACAAAGTAACACAACACAAAGTACTGATAAGAATACCGTTAAAGTACCGGACCGTTAAGCAGTATGGTAAGAGTAGTAATACCGTTAAAACCTTAACGATACCCATCCCTACTTATAGTCCAGTGCGACTTATATATATGTTTTTTTCCTCATCATGACATATTTTTGGACTGATGCAACTTATACTCAGTTGCGACTTATAGTCCGAAAAATACGGTACATAAGACTCATATATAACAGGCACACATTGAGTTTGTATTTATAATTATTGGAAACATCACTGCTGGAGCTTCGGTAAAGGTCATGAACTTGATCATGAACTTGATCATGAACAGGACGTTAAGTTGTGAAACCCATCAACAAATACAAACCTGCTGTGTAAGGCAAAGGTAAAAGGCTGAATATATAACATATCTGATATGTTAAGAGTTCTAGCAACTGACCCTCTTCTCACAGCGGATGATGAAGTCTCTGTATTTCATGTAAGGTAAGACAACCAAGGGAAGTCCCTCTTCAGGAAGCAGGATATCCAGCACAGAGAGGACATTACTGTGATTAAATCCCTTCATCAGAATGCCCTTTTTCAGAAACTGCTCCACTTCTTCCACATCTGTTATTCCTATCAGAGAGACAGAATGGGAGAAAATACAGTTGAAAATATACATTTATATTATTTACGCTATTGAAGTCTATTTATGTTTAGAGATCAGTCTTTAAAAAAATTAAATAAACTATGTCTCAAAATACTGTTTAAAAACTTTTGCATAAACCACTGCTACATTTATGCATACAGACCCTTTTATCTGAAGAAACGTACATGTGACCCTGGACCACAAAACTGTGGAGGTTGTCTTAAGTGTAAATTTTTCAGAATTGAGATTTAAACATCATATGAAAGCTGATAAATAAGCTATTTGACTATTGCTAAAAATATACCTCAGTGACTTAAGACTTGTTTTGTAGTCCAGGTCAGATATTGCATTCAAGGTACAATACACATTTAATCAGTTAATGCATTCCCTGAGAATTGAACCGATGACCTATTGTTGCACTACTGCAAGGCAGCTCATCGTGAGAAATAACAGTTTTTTTTTCTGTTTTTTTTTTTTTCTATCAGGCAGGTAATCCCGAGAGGGTAGTTCGGTTCTTCATAAGAGTCTTTATGAGCTCTTTTCATTGAGGAGTTTCTTACTGTTAAGAGATTTCACAGCACAATAGATTTCTCTGTCTTTACCTGTGAGGTAACCATTGTAAACTGTCCCAAAGTGTCCTACAAAAAAAAAAAAAAAAAAACCTTAATAACCTGTTTATAACATGACCTTATTCCCTTTTCCAATAACTCTTTGTTTATTTATTTATATTAGTTTGTTGTTGTTGTTGTTGTTTTTGTTTGTTTGTTTGTTTTTTTGAGAAATGAAGCAATATCATGTTCTAAACCCTGAAGTTTGGGGTCAGTAAGATTTTGGCAATTTTCTTTTCTTTTAAGAAATGACTACTTTTATTCTGCAAAGACCTTAACCAATTAGACATTAACCAAAATACATTTATAATGCTATAAACACAATTATATTTCCACTAAAAAAAACTGCACAACTGTTTTCAACTCTGATAATAATAAGAAATGTTTAATGAACAGAAAATCAGCATATTCTAATGATTTCTGAAGGAAGACTGGAGTTATGATGCTGAAAATCAGCTTTGAATTACAGGAGTAAATTATATTTTAAAAGACATTTAAATAGAAAACAGTTACTTCAAATTGTAAAAACATTTTTACAATATTACTGATTTACTGTATTTAATAAATAAATACAGCAATGGTGAGGACATATAAAAATTGTACAGACCTCTAAACATTTGAGAGGTAGTGTATTAAACTTATTTTCAGCATACAGTATATTTTATTTATAAACACACCTTTTCTGATGATCTGCTGGAGGTGAACCTTGAGCTTGGAGGCTGGGATCAGCATGTCCTTCACCTCCTCCAGCAGCTCAGGACAGAAACTGGTGATGAAGATCTTCTCGGGGAGCATGAGAGGGGTCAGGCGAAGCTGTGGGTAAAGAAGGGTAAAACTGAATAAAACTGCCTTTTTTTCATAACAGCTGTGCATGTCAAGATATTACATTTAGGAATGACTGCAAAAGATTTGCATTAGTAATACGTGGAATAATTTGTGTTCACCTGTTTTCTGTTTCCTCAGGTGTTTCAGCATGATAAAGGTCATAACCGCACCCGTGACCAGAGTTGCCAGCTCTTACATTTAGATTACCGTATTTTCCGGACTATAAGTCGCACTTTTTTTCATACTTTGGCTGGTCCTGTGACCAGTGTTGTGGGTAACGCGTTAGAGTACTCTAATTACTTTTTTCCTGAAATTTGTAACTTAACGCGTTAGTTCCGTTCGTAAGTAATCAGTAACTTAGTTATTTTTTAAAAAAAAGTAATCCGTTATTTAAGGAAAGGAAAATCCCGACTGCAGCCTGCTTTTTGTCAGACAGTAGTCCTAGGTCTACTGTGCCACCTGCGGATGTACAGTATCAGCGGAGCCGAAGCTCTGTGATCGTAAGGTCAATGGCTGTGATGCGTCTGTGCCCTGCGCCTGACCCTGTGTGTGTGTGTTTTTTTTTTTTTTTTTTTCGAACTCCCGGCAAGATAGCAGAGAGGACAGCGCTTGGTTTATGGAAGTACGCACATTATTTTCAATTTGTCAACGAAAAAGAAAAGAACATAACGGTAAAATGCACACTCTGCTTTGGTGAAAAGCTTCTGTCGAACGCCAAAAATTCTACCTCAAATTTAACGCTACGTTTTAATCACTACTTTGAAGAGTAAATGTAAGAGGACTGTGTTAAAGCGAATTTAGGCTTGTGACTGTGAGTGACACTTTAATAATAATTAGTTCGGCTGTTAAGCGATTTGTCATTTGCCTGTGTGGCAGTGAAGGATTTAATTCGGTTTGTTATCATTTTTGTTTGACAGTCAGCTGTTAATTTCTGTTAGATCATTGGCTGGCTGGTTGTTCATCATTTCTAAATGGATTTAAATCTGCAAGCCTGTTTAAGGTTGTGTTTACAAGTAAGCATACTTGTACTTTGATAACTGCATTATTTAAAGTTAAAGAAAAATCAGGAGTTATCTTGTGGTGCTCATAATATACAGTAGCCTAGGCTACCCGGGCTGGGTAACGTTAGGTGCGAATTTTGATTAATAATATGTTCTGTGATAATAAATAAATAGAACGCCATGTGGAATAGCCGATTGCTGACTGTCTTTCCTGTTATTGTTATCCTGCAGTGTTAATTTAGTCGGATGACTGACGTTATTCATTGTCGGGAGTCACGACTTCTAGGTGCATTTAAAGGGGCCGGGGGCTGTGTCTGTCATGTGTGAGCCGCTGCAAACGGCTTTTAATTTTTGGTAACGCATGAGTACTCTAACGCGTTACTTTTATGAATAGGTAACGCTGTATCATAACTGATTACTTTTAATTGATGGTAACGTTGTAACCTAACTAACTACTTTCCAAAGTAACTATACCCAACACTGCCTGTGACTTATAGTCAGGTGCGACTTATTTATCAAAATTACTTTGACATGAACCAGGAGAAATTAACTAAGAGACATGAACCAAGAGAAAACATTACCGTCTACCGTAGACGGTAATGTTTTCTCTTGATTCTAAATAAATGCGGCTTATAGTACAGTGCGACTTATATATGTTTTTTTCCTTATCATGAAGTATTTTTGGACTGATGCAACTTATACTCAGGTGTGACTTATAGTCCGAAAAATACGGTATGTAGCATCTGCAAAGCACTAGGTGCTATACAGCCAGAAACTGAACAAAATTTGAAAACTTCTAGTAGTGAATTTTGTCTGTCCTGCTACCTTCTTATTACATTACCATGGGTTGGACTAAATCTCTGTTAATGTTCTGGAGGATTTTAAAACAAAACATTATTTCATCTAGCTTTATTTTTCAATTAATATATGTAATAATAAAAACTTAACAACTTAACACCTGGCCTCACTCCTTGTTCCCACGCCTCTCGGCCCCGCCCCACTCGCCACAATATACTTGCACTCTGGAAGTTCTGAAACCTAAAGAGTTTTACAAAGAACTTTTATTTCAAAATATTAAGCAGTATTTGATTTCATACTGGTGATATGAACACTTAAAAAATAGATCAATACGAGAGTGAAAGTTTACAGTTCAAACAGTGGAAACAGGTTTAAGGTGGCTTTCTTTGGGTTTAAAGTAGACAACAGTTCTGGAGTCCAGATTTCGGCCTTCAATGGTGATTCTTGACCCACTGCAATTTAGAAAATGTAACTTTTTGTCTTAAGTGTCTAACTTTAATATGACTTAATATAACTTTTCTGAAAGGCTGTTTTCTGAAAGGCTGTTTTCTGAACTGCCAAAAAGTAAACAACTTATGACTTTCTAAATTCTGAATCTACCTATCAAAGCTGCAATCAGGCAGCACAGCAAGAATCTCAGGGGTCTTATTGTATTGGAAGACTTTAGTGGTCTCTACACGGGACTTATCGATGTAGAGTAGACACGGAGCACCACATCTTTCACCTCCATCACAGGCTGAGAGAGACATATGATAGAGGACAGGTTTTCTCTTACCACAGATACACTGTAAGTAGAACAACATTCCCTTTAGAACACAAACACTACATTTATAATCAGAGAAAAATAATAAAAAGAGCTGAAAATGTAAATAGGGGTCACTTCATACATTTTTTTAAATGTATTTTCCCCCAAATAAATGAAGCCTGGGTGAGCATAAGAGATTCTTTCAAAAACATAAACAATCTAACCAACCCCAAACTTTTAAACAACAGTGTACATAATTTTAATACAATTACACTGATACAATTAGCAGACCCTCTGCAGTTTCATCACAGGCCTCCCATTTGAAGAGCATTGATATAATGAATACACACACGCCTTTGGATTGGACATGTTTCTCCATCAAGTGTAACTTTCCTGTTCTTCCCAGAGTCCAGATAAGGACCTGTGATAGTGATGAGAGTTCCTCCGTTCACAGGCCCATAGTTGGGCTGGACCTCAGTGATGTTTGGAACCTGGTGTCAAAAAAAAAAAAAAAAAAAAAATGCACAAATGCATTTCCACTGTGGAAACACTTGAATAATCTTTATCATTTCTGCATGTACTGTACAGTAGACTGATTTAATACAAATTAGAGGAGTTGTATATTTGCTGATCATTTTAATAAACACAGCTGCACTTATCTGTTCAAATGTGGTAAATAATATTTCTCAACAAGTGCATCCAAAATGAGTGGTCTGGTGAGTGTCTCTCATTGGAATCTTAACAATGACACTGTCATTTTCTCAGTTCCCACACATTTCCCATAAACACTGACCTCAATGGAAACCCCTATTCTTTTAAGTGCACAAACACACACTCATACACACATACACACTGTAAACCCTGCTTTTATGGCAGCCACCTCGCAATCACACCCCTGAGATTTCCGGGACATTCACATTGTTCAGATGGCCGAAGTAGCTAATCCCCATCTGAACACAATCTGAACCACATTTACACAGCTTGTCACAACACAAAAGAGCTCAGTTTGAGAAAAATATTTAGCTTACTTACATAATACATATACACATGAAAGTTTAAGAATACATACTACAAGCAGTTTCTTTGACACCTTCAGTGGAGCTAAAAAGGGATCTAGCTGCTGCATGACAGAAAATGTTCCTCTAGACCACTTTGCCTTACAAGTGCATCATTTTTCCATTATCTTTTTTAATGTTCAAATAGCCTACCTTCCTGTAATCCTGTATATTCACAAAACTCAAAATCAGACTTCTAACGCTTGCGTTAATGAAAGAAATCTCATCCTGTAAGTGGCTGAGATTGTTTTCTGAGAATCCTGCTGCAGTACAGAGCAGGGGAACATTAGATTGAATATGAAATTCATAACTGAGGTGGTGTAGCAAAAGCTTCAAAGCTGTTAAACACACACACATAGAACAAACGCACAGGCTGCTTAAAGAACTTGTTCCTGTTAAACTCAAAATGAAGAAAGCATAAAAAAAAATTGTTTTTTAGTGTTGGTATACCAGAGTCAAGCATGGGTGATTCTTTTGCAAGTCTGAGTCAAGTTTTAAACCATTTCCTAGTTATGAGTAAAGTCTCAGGCAATCAGACTCAGAACAAGCACAGACTAAAGAAAACATTTTCAACGGCAAGTACTGTATAAAGCAAAAGCAGCTTCATATACCTAAACCTAAATGATAATCACATACTTATATTAAGCCATTCATGTACCCTTAAGGTCTTTTAACGTTTCCAAATACTTAGAACTCTTCATAACCTCTTTTTTGGGTCACAATGGTTAGACTTTCCTACAGGGATCAAACGGTTTTGCAACTTTGTTATTCCCAGCTATTCAATTGGACTACAACAGATGCTTTCATTTCCTGCATAAATGTTTTGGTATTTTGTGTGCGTTTGCCACAGGCACTATAAAACCTACTAAGTTTCAGAGTGTTTAGTCTCAGAGTCTCATGTGTTAATGGTTATAAAAGGTTTTTAAATATTTTCTTCAATCAGACTGTACAGTGACACTTTTACTCTCAAATTGAAAGATTTGAAGTCCTAAACACAAGGACAGGGGAACGAATACACAAGTTTTTTGACCCACATTGTGGTCCCTCAAACCATTTTACATCATAAGAACAAAGAAGCAAGAAGCAAGCCAATTAAAATACCTTCAAGCTTTTGTTAAGAGAGCATGGCACCACAGCTCCCACTAGAAAGCTTGGTAAGTCTCAACATAAAACAATACCATGCCACATGAGAGAGTGAAAAGGGACCAGACAGAACAGTCAAAAAAATAAGGCCAACAAGCAAAGAGAATGATGGACAAGAAATGCAATCCACAAGTTAGATGTTAGAAACAGTGTGGCATTTACATATTTTCAATGTCTGCTAATGGTTCAAAACCATACAGAATATGAACAGATGATTGCAAACAAAACAAAAAAAATAAACTGAGAGAATGCACCAACCTCATGTGGGCAGCTCTCACAGGGTTGAAAATGGCAAAGACCTCTGGATAGTTGCTGTGGTCCTGACTTGCAACAGTCCTCCACTCCATCATCTATTGCCATGTTTACATTATCCATCGGAAGAGCGCCAAGTGCTGAATCATGTTCGGGAGCACCCCAGTCATCGGTTACAGCAGATACACCATATAAGATATCATCCTCTTCTTCAGCACCCAGCTCACCGGCGAGCTCCCATCCAGCCTTACCAAAGTGGGCCGCTTGAACCACATTGTAGACCACATCTTTGAAAGGTGTGCTGCCGTTGCTTCTCCTTCGCCTTTTAGGCTCAAAGCGACATTCTAAAACAATTTCACGGTAGCCTGGCATCTCCCACTCCTGGCGGGGCGGATGGCCTAGTTTTGTCTGAAAGGGCGAAGAATCCAAGTCAGTTTTCTCTCGTTGGACAGAAAAGAAGTAGACAAAGTCCTGCGTGTAGAAGCTGTAGATGTACTCAATGCTGTACATCTGCCGTAAACCAGGTAACACCGTCAACCCTCTGACATCGGTGTAAAAACCGTCGTCGATTGCAACCAGTCGGCGTACGGAAATGGACATCCGACCGTATTTTTGCGTTGCGTTGTGGTTCACCTTTGCAGAAACAAAGAAGTACTGAACACAATTTGGCCTTATTCCCCCATGGAGACTTAACATTCCCAAAGAACTAGTGATGCAATCTGGACAGAACTGCGGAGAGTTGAACTTCTTCCGGAATAATCACTTTGAAGGACCGGGGGGCTTTCCATTTTCATGGAGTTGATGGAAATTGCAATTTCCATACTGGGAGCTTCCACATGAGTACAAGTACATCAAGAACATGTCTAGGAGCAACACCTGTCTGTGTCCTCACGGGAGGGATCTATTGTGTATTATCACACAAATTGCATATCTCACACTCCGGACTGCCCACGGGTCCTGTATGGAGTTCCCAAGGTTCTGAGAGGCCACATAGACATCTTAAGAAAAGGAAGTTGATAATTATGTTCTGGATGGGATTGTGGGTCCGGAAGTAAGGCATGGAGTACAGCACTGAGTAGTTCACAGCAATGGGAGCCGTTGGGGGACAAGTGTCTAAAGCAGAAGGCATTAGAGCCTGTATCCAGACAGCACGTCCTGATTTTGCCAAGTCCGATGTGTTCCTAGGTCAACATATTTTGTTGACCCTGGAACAACATTTTACTCCAAAAATATATTCTTAACCATATCCCTACACCTAAACCTAACCTTAACCATGAGTAATCCCTAAAATCAGAGGAAATGATAGATGAATGACACTGATGTACAAGCACCAAACACTGATTTTAAGCATAAACTTCACAAAATCTATAAACTGGATCTTCAAATCTGATTGGTTAATCACAATGTTGTTCCAGGGTCAACAACGATGTTGTCCCAGGAACATGTCTCACTTGGTAAAATCAGGTTAGGCATCCAGACACATGACACCAGATGAGTGGCCCAGTGGACTATGTCCTCTCCAGGGTGAAGAAAATGGCTGTATAGAGTGTTGTGGTTACCTCCAGTTGGCGTCTGTCAGTGAAGACACCCTAAGAACAGGAAGCCCTGAGACAACAAACACAAAATAAACTTTTTTTTTGGTTAATGAATAGATAAACAAAAAAATGACAATTCCATGATAATTTAGTCAAAACCCAAAACACACCAGCCCAACTTTTAGGAGATTGGCCTTACTATTATAAAAGAAACGTTTCATGTTAAAAATTATGTGAATCAGTGATGACATAATGAATGCTTTAATGTAATTGAGGGGGGTAATTATGTTTTATTTGTCTTAAATGGGAAAAGGACGTTTCAAGTCTGTAAACACTAAAAGAGGTTTTGCTTATTAATATATATCTGCCTAATTCACATAATTTGCAAGTTATTTGCAAGTGTTTTAAGCAAAATATGAAGACAAGTATATAAGTATATATAAGGCCTTTAGGAAAGAATGGCTGGCTTCTTAGCAAATTGTTCTGTGTGATATTGTTTGGTTCTTTTCAGAGTTATTTATTAACAGAGCTCATCACCATGTTCTACACTGAGAGCCTCTCAAATTTTCATTCTTGTCACAAACTAGACTTGCTTTTCACTCAAAAAAATGAAATCTGGGTGTTGTTCGATAAAAATAAATAGAGCATTTTGAAACAAATAAAATTAATCAGTTTAAGGGATGTACACAATTATTTTAAATCAGTCTGAACTAAATCCATACAACCTTAAAAGAGCTCAATTCATTTGTGTCGAAACAACAAAAAATAATGATTCAAGTCAAACTATTACTTTTGCGCATGCGCTGATGACAGGAAATCCACGTGACCTCGTCAGTTATCGCGGGCGCCATTATGTGGTGGAGTCCAGTCTATGGTGGAATGCTGTAGAATTGGTAAGTTCAAAAATCCTTTATTTTCTTTGTCTGCATTGTGCTGATAGAGAGTAAAACTATTTAAATCAGTCAGAATTCAACATTAAGCGGATATTTGACAGCTTATTGGATTATTTGAATTACTCTATTAGTCACATGTTCATACTCGATAAAAACATAGTAAATCGATATAAACGCCTGCATGTATGTACATAATTTAACATTAATGCGGTATTTGCTTAGTTCTAATTCCTGTTGCAAGCGTTATTTTACTAGATTGTTTCAGTTAACGTACTCGGGCTTCTGTTGTTGAGCGTACTGTTAAGTGATGCTTCTGTACAAGTAAAGACGAGAAGACTGCGAATTAATGTAAAAACGAATTAACAAACAATGATGTCTATACAATTATATGCTTGATGTTAATCAACAAGCAGCCAGGCGGCGTGGAATACAGTATAGAGCACATGCGTACTAGGCATGTGTCATTTGACTATGATCGCACAGGATTAGGGTGCACGCGTTGTAATACGTTGTATTGTTGTTACAGTTGCTGTAATTGAATGAGAATGATTTAAAGACAATTTGATATTTGTTTGTATGAAATATAATGATCGAAACTTCCCTTCCGGGCAGCATTTACATTTTATATTGATTTCAGTTATAATGCATATTGCATGGGAAAATCAGCCTCGGTTTCGTCGGTAGAGCAGGATCGCCCGTTTTCTTCAGAATTGTTTTGTGTTTGTATATATTATAGTTTTACTGTTGCTGAGCATGTAATAGGTGAAACATCTGTACAGGTAAATACAAGTACACTGCAAATTTATGTAAACATCGTTTTATTTTACAGGTTTTTACAAGAGCTCATTAAATAGCAATCCTATACTTGGGTTATAGTCTACTTTTTCACATGGTAAGTTGTATTAAGTATGTTCTTAAATTGGTTTAGAAAAATGTCTCATTATTACTGTAATAAAATAAAGGAAAGTTTAAAGTGTTTTATTAGTGTGTGCTTGGAAATACCTAATGTTTTCATAACCAACATACGAATGGATAATGTAATTTTCTGATTTCATACAATTTGATAGTTATTTTACTATATTGTTTCAGTTATGAAATTAGCCATTTCATTCAGGTGACTGCTGCTGAGCAATCTGTAGGAGATTTCTCTGTTCAGGTAAAGATGAGAACACTGCAAATTTATGTAAAAATGATTTTTATATTTTTATTTTTATTTTACAGGTTTACAAGAGCAATAAACAGCATCCCATGCTTGGGTTTTAGTAAACTTTTTCATGTGGTAAGCTGTATTAGTGATGTTCTTAAAGGGTTAGTTCAGCCAAAAATGAAAATGATGTCATTAATTACTTACCCTCATGTCATCCCAAATCCGGAAGACTTTCGTTCATCTTTGGAACACAAATGAAGATCTTTTTGATGATTTCTGAAAGATTTCTGTCCTTTCATGAACAGCGACACAACTGAGACTTGTGTTTTAATAAGTTCGATGTTCGAAAGTATGATGAACAGATTTAATTTAGGTTTTTACTTGCATATAAACATTGATCAGCAAACATCAACGGAAGGTCAACTGAACCTGATTGATGCCCAAAAACAGAAGCTCAGACGTGCTGCGTAACGAGAATGAACCTCATCGGTTCTCGCATGTCAAACAAACATGCTCATGCTTCCGTTCACCACAACTGATGAGTTGATGAATGTTTATATGTGAATAAATTGCAAATCTAAATCTGTTCATAATATAAAGCGAGTCTTCAGAGAAATGTGACTTAACCGCTCAATTTATATGGATTCGTTTTATGATCTCTTTATGTACTTTTTGAAGTATCAAAGTCTCAGTTGCATAGCTGTTTATGGAGGGACAGAAAACTTTCAGAATTCATTAAAAAAAAAAATTATTTGTGATCCAAAGATGAACGAATGTCTTCGAGCATGACACGAGGGTGAGTAATTAATGATAGAATTTTTATTATTAGTTGAACTTTCATATAGATTGCATGTCCTGTTATACTTGGTTATCGATATGATATTGTCAAATAATCAATGTTTTTGTGTTTTTTTTTTTTTTTTTACAGAACAACAGCGTAGACATGGAAAGAGAATGCATCCTCAAAAAGCACTGTGTGTATACTTAAAGGAGGACCATCTACAGCTGTTCAAGGAGTACAATGTAAGCAACTGCTTTTCTCTTCTTCACTTTTATGTTTACATTAAAATCTAACCGTACCATTCTCTACTTATGGTTCGGCACGCACTTGAACCGCGGTCCACCTCTAATGACGATGCGAGTGCCGTATGCTGCTCTAACGTCTAGTCATGAACGCTGTTGCTATCTTTGTGTAAACAAAACTCATTTAAGCCTTGCTAACTTAAACATTCAAGAGCAAGACGCAAAAGATGATTTGTGAGTGTGCTCATCCAAAGCGCCCACATGTTTTTTTTTTTTTCAGAAAACGTGCAAATACTGAGTTCTCTTTCAAGTCTTGTGCTTCAGAGGCCAAATTCGTACAAAAATTATATCAACATGACCGTCTTGGTGAGTATCCTAGCAAACATAGTCTGTTATGTCTTAAGTGAAGTTTATTAAAAGAGAAAGACATTGTATGTGTAACAGTATGTACTGGATCGTCAAAAAAACTATTCTCACTGCCTGTGTTTTTAATGTTAAATCACACAAGAAATGACAAAGAAATTACTAACTAATCTTGACTGAATAGCTGATGTTACTTCAATAATGATTAATCTTTAATTTATTCAGTAAAGATAATATGCAGTGTTTTATATTTGATTATCCATTTTCTGTACCTAAGGAGAAGTAGGGCCTAATGGTTAGAGAGTCGGACTCCCAATCGAAGGGTTGTGAGTTCTAGTCTCGGGCCGGCAGGAATTGTAGGTGGGGGGTATGCATGTACAGTTCTCTCTCCACCTTCAATACCATGAATTAGGTGCCCTTGAGCAAGGCATCGAACCCCCAACTGCTCCCCGGGCGCCGCAGCATAAATGGCTGCCCACTGCTCCGGGTGTGTGCTCACAGTGTGTATGTGTGTGTGTTCACTGCTCTGTGTGTGTGCATTTCGGATGGGTTAAATGCAGAGCTCAAATTCTGAGTATGGGTCACCATACTTGGCTGTATGTCACTTCACTTTTCACTTTCACTAAAAAAAAACTACTGTTAGATATCTGAAAAAAACTGAAAAGCACTGTTTATTTTATTTGAATCTTTGATCTATTGTATTTATTTGTAATGTTGCTTGTAGTTTGATTATTTGTTCTTATTAATTGTTCTTATTAATTTTTATTTTACAGTAGTCCAATTTTACCACATTTTATTTGTCTTGCCCAGGATTGCGACTGGATGAATGCTAAAGAAGCCATAGAGCAGATGGTAATGGGGATCTACATCGTCCAATCCATAGACGCCAACCAGGAGATAAACCTGTGGACGTTGGTATCCTGATTGAAGGGACCGAGGTTCTCTGCTCTTTGAAGAACGTGTAGCAGTGGCCATGCTGTTTGGACTTACTTACGCCTTGAACCTCAGCTACCCACAAGAACTCAAGGCTACATTTGAGGTCATCCAGAAAGTGTTCTTTATCTTGGATGGACAAAAACTTTCACTAAAGGTACCAGCCCTTAAGAACAAGATGTTGGAGTAAGTTACCTTACGTGTGTATTCTCAAAAGACTAAATCTTGACTCTAGCTGTGCATATACATTGAAATATAATGTTGTTCATCTTGGATGATATTTTTTTGTATTTTTTTACCTGAAAATTTGCCTTGAAATAAGAATAAAGAGAAACTTTTGACATTCACTTTGAGAACATTTTATTTGTGCAGTAAATTACATTTTGATAGACATGTCAACAATTAAACATTTGTTTGATGTAAATAAAGTTGTACAATTAACTTAACGATAGTAGTTGACACAATATTTCTGGTTTTCTAAATTAAGTGATTAAGATGAATTGGCTCAACAAGATTAAATAGTTTATAGATAAATACGATAATATGATTCAAATGAAAATGATTTGATCTTGTTGGTTCAAAATGAATTTTGCTCTTGGGTTCCATTTGCCTAAATTAAGTTGAGACAACACCATTCAAATGTGTGGAAATAGGTGTCATAATTATATTAAGTTAGACCAACGATTTATTTTTTTGAGTGTATAGGTGCAAAAGTTGCAAACTGACTGTTTTTTGTTTTTTTAACTAACAAGCAAGCTAATTACTGTTCAAAATCATGCCACAGCATTTGCACGTCTGCACTGAATGCATTGTGCAGACTACATGCATAAGCATTTATACATCTTCAGGGAAACGGTGAAAGATCTTGACTGCTTGGTAGTGACACAAAAAAAGAATCACAGCCACATGTCTCTTCTGATTAAAAAAAAAAAAAGCTTTTTTTTTTCTAATCAGAAATTCACCTGATTAGACAAATACTTGTTATGCTCTATTTAAATTTAAAGTTTAAAATATTCAGTAACTTGGATTCCAGGCTTACATACTCGTACTTGCATTGATTTATTTTTATTTGCATTGATCACATTCACAAAGAAAGCTTGTAGGTTATATACAGGCAGCTTATTCTAAGGAATGGCAGTGCCAGTGAAGGATTTATTTGTACCATGCATATAGGGAATGGTTAATGTTGAAATTTGAAGGTTGTTTAGTCTTTGAAAAGACAACTTTTGTCTGACATGAGACATAGACTGACCGATACATTTAATGATTATTCAGTTAGTTAAAGATGGGGTGGGGGGGGGGTATTTAGAATGCACTGTAACTATGGAACTAACAAAGCTGATGCCACTTATGAAGTCTTTATTTTATTTAGTTTATTGTATTTGTTACCCTTATTTTTATAAAAACAAAATTGCAATAAATGGTTTAATGTGCACAATTATGTTTTACAATAAATAAATAAAAATCTTGTAAATATCAAATTTCACATTTTAGGGGAAAAAATAGGCAACAAGAAAACTCTCACCTGTTAAACAGGTTAAGTACAAATCTCAGGATGAATCAATAACTGCATTTCCATCTCTGAACATGTAGACGTGGAAGTAAAAAACTATTAGAGTAAAAAAAAAACAATTAAAAAACAATGAAGGATGGAAAACTGCTTTCAGTTTATATTGCCATAATATATTCAGTTTAATTTGAGCCAGATACGAAACTTCGGAAACATGATTAAGGGATATTTTGAAGTTTCGGGCTACCGCTTGGTTTGAATTGAGTTGAGTTGACAGGCCCCCACCCACCAGCATACGGGAATAATGCTAACTGTGGCGACATCATCATCATCACCATCCATCGCTCATAAATATTACTTATGCTATGTAAACGTCGCTTGGCAGACTACCAGTCACGTTACCTGATTAATATTCATAGGCCAGGAATTCGCCAAAGTAGATTTCAATTTTATTCATTTGATGAATAGACCCGTTGGTAAACGTTGATGTTTTTCTGTGGGTGGAGCTTAGGTGGAGGCAGAAAGATTCCCCTGATCTCTTCAACGCTATTTAAGAACTTCGTTAGCTTGTTTTGTTGTTGTTATTTCGACAATGACAGAGTAAATGTTCACAAGGCAATCCTGTATTAGCATATGGAAGTGTGTCTGTAGAGCTACAGAACAGTTTAAGAAAACATATGGTTGGCTATAATGTGGATTAATGTGGTTGTATTTAAAAGCATCTAGCCCTCTTTTATATTTAACATGTAAAGAAAAACACGCTGAAGTTTGTTGTGGAAATTCTAATTCGATAAAAATTTGTAGAGACTGAGAATGAAAAACCAAACAGAGTTTTGTCTTTGTATTGCTTTAATTCTCTGCAGAGAATGATCTGGTTTACACACAGCTTCTGAGTCTGTGTGCAAAGAGATAACACACAGACTCACAGACCACTTTTTATAGAATGTAAAAAGATACATTGAAGGACAGACTAGAACCTTTGAGCCAATCATGTTGCTTATTGCACATCACATCATAACACATGCTCATCTCATCTCATCAGATGCCTGGTAACTCTCAAAAACCGTCCATCCCTGGTACACAGTTTCCCCTCAAATGTTGTTATTCAACCTAAAGCAGTTATGTGCACAAGTTACATAAAATAACTCAATGTCCCTGTGGACTATATATACTAACTTATTCATTGTTTAAAAAGATACTTGAATGAGATTAATGCAATCAATGCCATATTAACAAAAATTTCCATAACAGGTTATTCTGTGCTTGATTACAAAATCTTAAAAAACTGTTAGTCAGCATGCACTTAACCATCAAAGTATATGAACTGTATTTTCAATAATATTATATAAGCAAATATCATCATAACCTAACATCATAATTTCCTAGCTTTCTGATTAAATGAAAATTTTATCCAAATAGTTCTTTATCATTTCACAATGTAATTAAATCACAAAAATGTCATTACTGAACAAATATAGGCCTACATACATAGCACACCTAAAGTGTATGAGCTCATGTGACAGTGAAAGTGTGCACATAACAAGAACATGACAGGGGATTTTGGTCATAGAAATATTAGTGTTTAATAAGACTGCTAATAAAGTCATTTCGTTTTTATCGTAGATTGATGATTAAAAATAAAAAAGCACACTTTATAGTGGACAGGTATTTGAAACAAATGGATTACCCTCGATTAATCATAAAAGGTGTTGCTTGAAACGGCTTTACCTTTACATAAAAAAAAAAGAGTATACACTTAATACAATTATAACAAAACCTTCTAAAACAGATCTCAGATGGAAAAAAGGAAGGGAAGTATGGGTACCAGCAGCAGCATAGGTCCCTGTGTCAGACTCTGGGCACTGTTAAGCAGGCCTACGTCATGACATGAAACATTATATATTTTAATTGAATCCAATCCCAATTTATTATAATTGTCACAGAAATATTTGCTCGCGCATCCTTTCAAAGTGGTATTGACGCCATTTAATGTAACTGCGAGAAAAGAGGAGACAAATGAGATTTCGTTTTAGATTTCATTAAGTTTTAAGCAGAAAAGAATTGTCATTTATTTTCATCAGGAAACAGCAGTTCTGTCTCTGTATATATAAGAGATCATTACTTTAGATCTCAAGAAGTTGTTATCCATGATTTACCTGTTCCAGTGATGCACTTGTCCTCATCACCTTTACAATCCAGTGTGGTTGAACAGTTTGTGCCATTGCAGGTGTAACACATCTTTCCATTAGATGAGTCTGAACAGGTAAAGAAAAGAAGATACTGCCATACCTCAAAAGAAAACCTTAGCAATTGTGATTATCTGACACATTATCAGGCAATACTAAATCTTAAGCTTAAAAAAAAAAAAAAAGACACAACAAACAAGTATTATACAAGTGGTCCATATTGTGCATTATTAATCTCCCTAATCTATGCAACGGCTTTTCATGAAGAACAGATTGATCAGTTAAACAGTTTTTTTTTTTTTTAAATTGACACAGGTCTCATTCTTTGAGCAACTTTTTTTTTCATTGAAACAATTAATCTGGTTCAGAAAAAGCTGTCAGAATGACCTGGTTCTCAGCTTCAAATCTCTTTCTCATCAGACAGGAAGTTTATCAGTGAATAATGGCATAAAAGTTGTAGGCCTATGATTTTATGGGCTTATGGTGTCCTTTTAAAAGCTTGAAACCTCCATTAACTGAATAGAGAGAGCGAGAGAGAGAGAGAGAGATACAAATTCTGCAAAAGGAGTCAATAAACAATGTCTGAATTAAAAATTTTGGGTGAACCGACCCTTTAATCATAGTGTCAAAAACGTTCACAGTTTACAGTAAAAATGTTTAGAATAAATAATGTCAGTTTGATATAAAACTGAACTTAAAAAATGTATTGTTTGTTTGTGTAACAGCGTTATAGTTTAGCGTGAGTAGAAACACCACAGTCCAATGTTTCTTTACTCTCACGTTTGTACCTGCAGTATTGTTGCAGAGATCTGAAGCACAGCATTGGGAGGTATAGCTCAGCAATCCAACATTTACGCTCCAATTAGCACATGAGGCGCTGCACGTCTTATTACTACTACCAGTGCCATCTACAAAGAATCATTTTCAAAATAATTAAGATACAAGCAGACCATGACAGTAATATGTTTCTTAGTTATTTCATAATCATGTTATTCTTACTGTACGTGGATGTAAAGGAGTTGCACTGTAAAGGAGTTGCACTCTGAGAACAGTTTGCAGTTGCTGTGCAGGTTCCATATGGAACTGGTGTGGTACATTTATAACACATCAGTGTCAGAGCTGAAAGTCAACGAGAAGATAGTGAAGGACATTCATATTCTGCATATAAAGCCTGGTAAAGCATTACTTCTAAATGGTTGTTGTTGTTGTTTTTAAACAAAATTAAAATTAAAATGCCTAAGCCCTCACATTAATAATCCAATAAAAGTTCATTTATCAGCAAGTGAGATGCCTAAGAAAGTAACAGAGAGATTTAAATGAATCCTGCATGCCATACCTTCAGAGAAAAAGACTGTGAAAAGAACCACAGAGATGATTTTCTGTGCCATGATCCAGCTGAAGGGTGTCAGATGGACAGTGCCTGATCATTATATATCTGATAGCGGAGGTGTGGTTTGCTGAATTTGAAGCATAAAGCTTGAGTATTAAGATACAATCTTTTCATAACCCAAATCAATTACGTCATGTTTTAATGCATTAAGTAGAATACATATCCTGGAGCAACTCATGAAATATAAATTATATATTAAATGAAATCTACTGAAGGAATACATAAGAACAATGAAACTTTATTGCGTAGTCCTACTATACGAATTGATACTGAGAATGGCAGTTCATTCTTTTGAGAGCAAGACAATTTTGTGACAATGATTCAGTAACACTGACCTGCGATTATTGATTCAAAATACTGATTCATGTAATTCTACCTTCTTGACTTTAACTATTTCCCCCTTTTTTTACTTTATTATATTGGAATCTATTAATAATTGTTTTGCTTTTGTTTTAATGTTGCAGTTTTTTCTTTCCAATAAATGGAGAATATTTTTCAAATATTTTGTCATTAATTTTCCTGCTTTGATTTTCCTACAGGCTATAGATGAACTCACAGAACCAGGGAAGGAAATAATTTTTTTTCCTCCCAAGTAAGTGATTTTCATCATTTAAGATCATTTTAAATGCTTTTTTTGTGAATTGTATCAACTGATTCATTGAAAAGACCATACAGCTGTATTTTGCTGTACTTTGCTTTTTTGTGTTTGCTGCTGTGATTTTCCCCTTTTTAAATCATTTAGGATTTTTTTCCCCCAAATGTATTTCATTGTTATTTACTTGCATACATTTTAAAAAGTTACGTAGTTTTCTCTACATTATACAGCTGCATGTGAATATCACCTTATATACTGCATAATAATAATAATAATAATAATAATAATAATAATAATAATAAATATAAGTCTTATATAAGTCTATGACCTGAACAAAATGGGTAATTGCAAGCATCTGTGGCTTCTGTAACCACTGGCAAAATCCCCTTTTCAGACCGCCGGGAAAGATGACAGGGCCAGATAAGTATGTAAAAAAAAAAAAAAAAATGTTTTTTGCATATTTGTTGATGTTATCAAAACACATTTTCCTCTTTTACAGACTGTCAATTGTTCATGCAGTTGGAATGCAGGAATGCAGTTGGAATTACTTATTTCCTTTACCCTTACATTAACAAGCGTGCTTCAAAATATTTGATCTCATTGGGAACCCATTAATATTGTTTCCTTTTTAGAATGATTTAGTCATTTTTAGAATTATTTATTCAGTATAAAATATGAGTTCTTGACATCAGAGGAGGCCCTTTGTTCAACGGTTATCATTTACTTTCATCATTTACTCTCATGTTGTTCCAAACCTATATATTATCTGAGATCGGTGAAACACAAAGGCAGATACAACAGATAAAATGTTTCCTTTTTTTAGGTGAACAAATCCATTAATATTAACTGCAAACATCATGCCATTATTTGAACATCGGATGAGATGAGATGTGCAAATTTCAACATAGTTTCCTGTTCAAATCGAGCCATGCTTCGGGTAATAGTTATACCGTTTGCAGTGGTGGACAGTAATGGAGTAGCTTTACTTTGTTAGTGTAATAAAGTAAATTTTTCAAGTATCTGTACATTACTGGAGTAGTTTTATTTAAAGTAACTTTTACTTCACTACATTCCAAAGCATATGATCGTACTTTTTACCTCACTACATTTCATACATTTCGTTGCTCCTTATAATATATCACATGCTCCAATCCTGTTTTTATACAGTCTTTGGCTCCAACACGCAGAAGCGGTGTCTGATTCAAGAACGAACTGATTCAGTGAACCTTTCAAAGCTTGTGTCATGTGGTGCCCCCCTAGTTGTTGTGAATGGTTGGTCCCCCTGGGCACTGGCCCAAGTGCCCTTATGGATAATCTGGCTCTAATCGCAGTGTAAGTTTCATAGTGAAAATTACTATATCACTCTCGTCAACCTCGTCCATATCAACAAAAAAAGTATATCTTGACTCCATATAGTGGTTATTTTGGGAGAATCCCAGGTATTTTGCTAAATAAATCTATCAGTACTTTTTTTACTCGAGTAATTTTGTACTTTCACTGGAGTGAAATTGAAAAAGGAGTACTTTTACTGGAGTAATAGTTTATTATATGGATCTGTTCTTTTACACAAGTACTTGATTTGTGTACTTCGTCCAGCACTGACCGTTGGCACCTTCTCAGTCACATCTCTAAAATGAAAAGCCTGTTACATAGTTAAAGCCAATTTTGTTAGCAAGGAAATACTTTTAGTCCCACCAAACCACTACAGAATTTGCATGTCACCAGGAAACATGGAAATGTGAACGTCACAGCGCAATAATCTATTCAAGCAAACAGTAATATTGGTTACTCATTATGGACTCATTTAAAACCATAGATGTTAAGTTTAAACAGTGACTGGTCCAGTAAAAAGCACAGGACTAGATGTTTAGTTTCCAGTAGTGCAAAAACATTTTGATCATGTATTAGATTGTTAGAGCTAATCTACTGCCTTTAAAGGGCCACATAGCAATTATCTCGAAATATCGTTTTTATTTATACATTGACTACTGCTCATAGGAATGGATTCAAACCTTCCCATTTACACAACTGTACTTCACCAGTGTGAGTAGCCCTCAAAATAGAAATCAAGTCCTTAAAGGGATACTCCACCCCAAAATAAATATTTTGTCATTAATTACTTGCCTCCATGTCGTTCCAAACCCGTAAAAGCTTAATTCGTCTCCAGAACACAATTTAAGATATTTTGGATGAAAATCGGAAGGCCCATTGACTGCCAAGTAACTTACACTGTCAAAGAAAAGTATGAAAAGCATCAGCAGAATAGTCAATCTTCCATCAGTGGTTCAACCGTAACGTTTTGTATGAGAAAAAAAAAAAAAAAAGACTTTATTCAACAATTCGTCTCCTCTGTCTCTCCCCACATCAACATAGCGCTATTTTGGACAATATCTGCTGAACACAAGCAAGCGTACGCTCTTCTGTATAAGCCGCGCCACAAAGATACATTTTCTACATGTATTTAAGTTTTGATTTGAATGAAAACAGCGCATCAGTGCAGTGCGACTTACACAGAGGAGCGTACACCGTTTGCGTTCAGTTGATATTCTCCAATATAGTGCTACAGGGATGCAGAGAGACAGAGGAGACAAATTTTTGAATAAAGTTGTTAATTTTGTTTTCTTTGCATACAAAAAGTTTTCTCATTGTTGCGATTGAACCACTGATGGCAGATGGACTTCTCTGACGATGCTTTTCATAATTTTCTGGACCTTGCCAGTGTAATTTACTTGGCAGTCAGTGGGACAGTCACAAGCCTCCCAGTTTTCACCAAAATATCTTAAATTGTGTTCCGGAGACGAATGCAGCTTTAACGACTTTGGAACGACTTGGGGGTAAGTAATTAATGACAACATTTTAATTTTGGGGTGGAGTATCCTTTAAATATCTTACAGCATCCGGCTGCATCCTTGTCTATTCAAGTAGGGTCACAGATGCTGCTCTTTCAGCAGTCTGGGGTCAGACGTTCACTAGTGTTTCTGGTGTTTAGAAGTGCCTAAGCTGGCTCAGTATGTTAATGGACTGAGTATGAACAGACGATCCTCCTCCTTCCTGATCCACTTTAGGAGCTTGTTGACGGCAGACACAGCCAGGCCCTTTGTTCCCAGAGGACTAAAACAGAGGTAGAGCTCGAAACCACTCGTTACCTACAGAGGAGGATGCATTACATTGATCAAAAGTGACAGTAAAGACATTAACACTGTTATAAACTATTTCTATTTCAAATAAAAGCTGTTCTTTTGACCTTTCCTAACCCAAAGCTTTTGTTCAATGGTGGTGCATGACTATATAACACAAAACTGTAAACCAAGAAAACACAGAAATCATAATGCTATAAATATATCATATGCAAATGTGACATTAGCAGGATGCTTCCTCGAGCATGCATACACAACAAAATCTCTGAATGGAATATAATACTGCCATTGCATTGCACTTTTTGGCAGACTCACCAAGGCATAAAGGTTCTCAGTCTCTGTGCAGTGGTAAATGTTGCGCAGGGGACGTGTGGGGTGATGCAGGCAGCTGTGCAGATGCTGGTACAATCCCATCAGCCTTTCATGCTCCTCTTCTGCCTGATATGGTACTGGTAAGTCAGGACTGACAGGCATAAACAGGAAGTTACATGAAAACCTGAAGTTTAAATGTGTGTCTATCTATCTAAAAGTCAGTGTTTTCATGATCATCACTAAACTTGTCTTACCTTGTATAGAGCCCAGAGCTTTTAGACTTGTACACAAAGTGTCGCAGCTCAGGTATGCCAACCTGTGAGACTGTATAACTTGGCGAGCTCAGTGCTTCCTGCATTGATTGATATGCACTGCGCCTGCGCAAGCGCTCTAGGAACCGCTTCTTACAGTCGGAGAGGTTAAAGAAATCCTCACGATCTGTGGACACCAGGATAAGACAGAGATCCGAGGCCGGTTCCAGGTAAGAAATATGCGCGTGGAAAAATCCAGCTGGGTTAAATTTGGGCAGACATATGGGTGTCCACCCTTCGCCTTGTCGGAAGGAGGACGAAGAGCCGACCAAGTTAAAGAGCAAGTGCAGGTCCATGTGGTGCAGAAACTGGTCTTTTTTGCGTACCAGCGTCACCAGCCTGTTTCCTGCGAGCAGAATGGAGAACACCAGGTTCTTGGCTTTAGCAGCCTGCAAGCTGGAGGAGACCACGTCACGGGCCGAGCTGGCCAGAGGCAGGCACATGACGGCTCTCAGCAGCAGACCTGGATCTCGGTCGAGGAGCCGCAGAAGGTTGTCGGTGAAGTGCTCTGAGCCGGCCAGCAGGCGGCGCAGGTCGTAGCTCTGCCGGTGCTGGAAGACGTGGTTCAGCTGCGTGAGGGTGAGCAGGCTAACGATCTGGTAGTAGATGTACTGAAGCTCTCGTGTCAATTCCCAGTCGGAGCAGGTAGTGCGAAAGACTCCCACCAGGATGAGAGGGCTTTTCCGCAGGAACACCACCCTGTAGCCATCTGAAAGATGTGTTTACACACAAAAATGTCTGGTTGTTGCAGTAGTTTTGTAGAGATGTGATTTATTGATTGCTTTGTTGTCTTGTTGCATTTAGAACATAATTTTAAGCCAAAACGCATGGTACAAGTCAGCTTTTTATTTAAAAAACAAAATGATATTAATACATATTATTAATTAACAACAGGAATTAATTATTATCAATAAATAATCTAAAACCATTTGATCAAAAAATACACACACTACCATTCAAAAGTTTAGGCTCATTAAGAAAAGAAGTCTCTTATGCTCACCATGACTGCATCTATCAAAAATACAGTAAAATAATAATATTGTGAAATGTTATTTCAAGCATAATTGTAATAATTTTATTACATTAAAAATAGCTATTGTCTATTTTAATATATTTTTTCTGTTTTGGCAAACCAGACTTTTTGGCAGTCATTGATTTAGTCTTCTGTGTTACATGATCCTTCAGAAATCATTCTAATATGTTGATTTTTTACTTTTTCAAATTATTAATGTTGTTGACAGCTGCACTGCTTCTAAAAATCCCAAAGAACTAAAAGATCTATTGGAAAAAACATTTGTAACACTTGTAATTTCTTACTGACACTGATCAGTTTAATGCCATTCCTGTTGAATAAAAATTACTGACCACAGACTTTTAAAAGGTAGTGTGTGTGTGTGTGTGTGTGTGTGTGTGTGTGTGTGTGTGTGTGTGTATATATATATATATATATATATATATATATATATATATATATATATATATATATATATATATATATATATATATATATATATATATATACTGTATATATATAGCTATTTTTCTTTTGTTTTATTTCTAGATATCCCTTACCTGCATGGATGGAGCGTATGATGTTCTTCTTATCCTCTACAAATGACATGAGTAACATCATGACTCCCATGATGCTGGAGAGAGCTTCCTCTGTTCCATAGCGTGTATAGATGGGCTTCCCCGCCTCACTCAAGACAAACATATGCTTCCTGTGGCTCCGCCATGTTTCACTTGTCACATCCTCCTCTTTTGCCTTGTTGCTGTTCCGAACCCCCTCTTTTCCTTCTTCCACCTGTTCAACCACCAAACCTCCCTCCTGCGCCTCCTCCTCAGCTCCTTCCAGAGCCTCTTCTTGAGCATTCTCTAGATTCGAGTCGCCCACCTCTGCAGCTTTGTCACTGGTGCTGGGCTCACTGTCAGCAGTCAGGTCCTCAAACGACTGAGCGTGAACAAACATGGCACCCTCCTGTCCAGCACCTGTTAAGAAGTGACACATTGCTTAGAAAAATAATCATGTATTCATCAATTATATGAGTGTTACCAAACCTTGTGTGAATTAAAACATAATAAAATATATATATATATATATATATATATATATATATATATATATATATATATATATATATTTAAATAATAATAACAGCCTTGTCAGTGGATAATAATTAATAAGAAAAATATGTTTATTTAAGTATTTTCCTATGCATTTGAGAGAACTATACTGTTCATTTGAATCTTAAAAAATAAATAGTTTTCAACATGATTATATGTTAATTATAAGCAATGTTTCTTGGGCACCAAATCAGCATATAAGAATGATGTATGATCATGTGACAAGGAAAACTGCTAAAAATGTAGCTTCATTATCATAAAACTACATTACATTTTAAAATATGTGCAAATAAAAACAGTTACTTTACATAGCAATAATATTACTATTTCCCTGCATTTTGATCAAATAAATACAGTATTAGTTGAGCATTAGAGACATTTTTCAAAAACATGAAACATCTCACTGATCCTAAACTTTTAAATTATAGTTTATATCTGCAATACAGTACATTAGCCATCTGTTACCACCCTGTTCTCTTAATGATGTTAAAAACGCGACCAATATTAATCAGAATCTCTTTTAAAAATGCAGGTTGAGACTGGACAGTAAATGGGTCAAAAATCACTAATTGAGGAACAAAAATTCCCACAAAACCAAATATACACTACAGGTACACTCCTTAACTTTCCAGTTTCAGGAAACTATATTAGTAGTAATAAGTGTATTATTACTAATATTAGTCACAATCTCTTAAAAAATTGCAAGTAGAGACTGGACAGAAAATGAGACGGAGAAGCTTCTGCAAATGTTTTAACTACATACATGTGTCAAAAATCACTTATTTTTGATGAATAATTCCCACAAATTCAAATATACACCAAAATATATAACCCAGGTACACTCCTTATTAACTTTCCAGTTTCAGGAAACAGCCCTCAAATACTACCAAGGGCTTCTGGGAAATCTTCCAAGAGATTTAGTTGAAACTTTCATATCATTATGAAACTGTCTGTTGTGACGAACTTTAACTTCTCTAAAGAATCATTTACACAGCTGAAGTAATTCTGAGATTCTACTAGTCATCCATCACACACAAATATAAGAGTTATTTGATCACTCACAACAGGAAATATGTGGATATGCATGACTGAGAAAGACGGTGTGGTTTGTTTATAGAGACCCACCCTGTACTAGGCTTAACAACCATGTAGGTCTGTATAATAACTGTTAAAGGGTCATAAAAACTTTGGCAGCAAAAAATGTTTCCAAGGAAAATGAAGATTACAACATATTTGCATCTAATCATTCAGATAAAAATGTGTGAAACTCGCCTGGCTCTGTCCCCTCCACCAGCCCCGGTGTCGGACTGTCCGATCGGTCCTGGCGGAGTCGATCTGGTGGCACCAAGTTGCCATTTTTAACTTCCCAGAGTGCACCCTTGTTGTAGACGTCTGCTGCCATCCTGGCATCGGACACAAGACCCCGCAGAAGAGAGGACAACGTATCCTGAACCAGCAGTCAGTGCAGGAGCGATTCACTGCATGAGCCCAATAGCTCTGAAGGTCTTACACTACAGTGTATAAGTTTCCATCAGCGTCTGGAAGTGAAATTACAGAAAGACACATTAAAAGAGGAACAAGAACTGACTCAATTCCTCAGTTTTTAAAACTTTTTTTTCTTCTTTTAATGCATTTCATAATATTCTATTCTGATGGATTTAGATAGTTTCATGTAATTTAAGTAATTAAAATGCAGTTAGAATAAAAATTTTCCATAAAGGGGGCCAAATATCACTGTCTTAATTTAAAAAAAATCCCTACAATATTAATGTTATTAATAATTATTTACAAAATATTAACACTTACACACATTGCAAGGATTTAGACTATACTGTATTTATGATGATGATGATGCACGCAAATTTTTATTTAAAATTCAGTGCAAATTATATTAAAAACCTCTGTTTAAAATTGTAAAATACAGTGTAAATAAATGCCAGTCTTGACATACTCTTGGAACTGAACGCATTAGGAAGATTCGTGGATTTTCTCATTTGACTGGCTAACGCACTAACTTAGCCACGGAGCTAAACCTTTAAAAACTGTTGAAAGTCACTAGAAGGCATCTTACTCTGACCCAGCTTGAACAAAATCAAGTCTAACAGATGTTGTTAACATAGTTTAGACTCTTAATAACACAATTTATCGCTACTGTACCTTACTCAGTTTTTATCCAAATCAATGTGTGTTGACTTCTCTTTGGTCAAAAATCAACTCGGACTGTCACAGACGTCATAACGGAAGAGTTGTTGGAAATGTGGTTTTTAAATCACGAATATGTAATCTAATGCTACAGTGCTATTATACAACTTTCCACCCTTTTGTGTCAAATTAAATTAAACACTTAAATTGTATCTCGCTTAACATTTATAACTGTTACGTTTTCCATTAAATTCTCAGGCAGCAGGGTGTCGTATGTTGATGACGCGATCAAAAAGGAGGCGTCATTACGTTTGAGCTAAGCGCGCTGCTTCACTCACTGTTTTCACGAGCTCAAAACTAAACCAAAAACAATCCATAAAAACATAATTATGGAGTTTAATTGAACAACGTCGTATGAATAAGACCTCTTGATTGTCTCAGCGTTATCTGGGGTGAGTAAATAGAGCACATGAAGTAATAAACACGTAGCACAGAGTGTTACAACAGATCAGTAATTAACAAAACACACGGGAAACGTGTTATCGAGTTCTTGCTCTTTTTTCCTTGTCTAATATTTTAGATCAACAATGCCCATTCGAGCATACTGCACCATCTGCTCAGATTTCTTTGATAATTCCAAAGATGTGTCTGCAATTCATTGTGGTCACACTTTTCATTATGCCTGGTAAGTTAAGTGTCTCCTTTTACCCTGCTGCACATTTGTTTTGATTTTTAAATATTAGACAATTATTATACCATTCCGTGCGAATTAACACAGGATTGTCATTGCACTTTTATGCAATGTCTATAAAATTGTTTTTTTAAGTCCTGATAATGTTATGAAAATTCATTGGTCAGAATATGTGGTCAGAACCTGACCAATTATTAATATATGTACACTCAAATATTTAGAAATGTCAATGTTAAATGATAAATAACATTTCTCAATGACTTTCTGTGTTTCTTTTCCTTTCAACAAAGTCTTCTCCAGTGGTTTCAGTCGGCCCCAAGCAAAACGTGTCCACAATGCAGGAAACAGGTAAACCATTGGCTTAACCTGTGAACTCACTTGTTCTTCTGATTAATGAAATGAATTCATTGAAGGTATGGACTGAAGGTACTCACTCTCCATTTTAGGTCAGTACGCGGCACATCATCAACAAACTGTTCTTCGACATAGCACCAGAGGACGATGGGACGCCAGTGGATCCTGAAAGTTTACAGGTGATATAACGTGCTGTTGAATTTATTCAGTGGCCAGAGTTTAATTCAGAGTAAATTGATTGAATTGCCTGGTTTTACGGTTCCAATTTCAGAATGAGCTTGATCGCATGAAAGCGGTGTTGTCTGGAAAAGGTAGGACTGAAATAATTTCCTCAAGTTCTTGATTGATCCTTAAAACATCCATCCATTCATATTATGTGTTTACATGTGTTATGCATTCCAGAGAAAGAATGGAGGGACAAGCAGAAGTCAGTGGACACACTGAAAGACACAATTGAGAAGCAGAAGAAGGACCTGGACAGACTCCGCAAGGAAGTCGGAGACAAAGAGATGTTGTGTTCTGTCCTCCGGGTACATTTATTTTAGTGAAAAACTGTTCTGTTTGTTAGTCCAGCATTCTTTCTGCATTGTGTTTTAATGCTGGTATTAATTTTGTTGTGCATGAAATTCTCAGAAACAGATGAATTTCTTGGAGAGTCAGAAAAATGAAGGGCAGGCAGCCAAAGAGGAAGCCAAGCGACTCCGAGTCAAAATGAAAACCTATGAGAGGTAGAAATTAATTTGTTTAAGACAGGATTTTGTTCTGGCTGTGTGAACAATAAAAAAAACTTTTCTGATTAGTTATAAGGTATGTATATAATGGGCTTTATTGTTTGTTCATGTGCCCTCTTTCTTTCTGTGTATGTTTCTGTCTTTTAGTTTAGACATGGTCCTACAGGGTCAAAGGTCAGAGGTAGAGGCCATGATCACTGATATGGGCGTTGGTCAGTCTGCTGTTGAACAGCTGTCCATATACTGCATCTCACTTAAAAAGTATGTTTTACTTTCCTGCAAATACACACTCTCATTGCTGGCTATAGTTTCAAACTTAAAACCTCAGTACCTTCACTTCCTCAAACCTTTTACAATGTCAGTACAACAGTTGTGCTTCCTCATATGCTATATTTGAGTGTTATATCCATAGAGCAAACACTACAGCTGGAACAAACCTCTTATTTATTCCCAGGGAGTACGACAATCTGAAAGGAAGCCTCAAGTCATCAAATGAGATGTGTGAGAAGCTTAAAAGGGAACTGATCTCTTCTAACAGCAAGGTTCATTTCTTGTCTCTGAGACTATCAAAAATATAATTATTGAAATGAAATGTATAATTACTTATTGTTCTTTATAGTTTTCTTCAGCATCCATTTATGTATTATTATAATTTTTTTTTTGCTGCAGTTGCAAAAAGCTACAACAGAGACAAACAGGACAAAGGAGGACATGAAGGCACTTCAGAACGACCTGTCCAACGCAGACAAAGAGATCACTGTTAGAAATTCTATTTTAACTACTTTATTACAGTTTATCTATTTGCATCCGTAGATTATTATAGATTATATAGTGCATATCTTTAAAGGCCATTAATCTTATCTATATTCTGAAGACTTTTACAGAGGGTTTTGTTCATATAACATTCACCTGGGAAAAAAAAATCCTGAAAACATGTTAACTGTTGATAGTATTTTCTGAACTATACAGTGACTGAAAAAGGTTTTAGGATCTTTAGTTTGTTTACTAAATGAAATGAGAATTTTCAGTGTTCAAATTTCTCTTCTGACAAATCTTTTTTTTTTTTTTTGTATGCCTAATTAGCATTTTTAAACATACAATTTCAGAACTTGTGAAGCAAAATATAATATCTTAATGTATTGTGCGTAATTAACTGGGGAAGTCTGGTGATATCAAGTAGTTAAACAAAGTTGCCTGTAGTGTCTTGCCTTAAGGTAAAAATTACATATGTACACAAATGAAGTTGAAGGGAAAGATAAACCTAGAACTGCTGTAAAAATCCTACAATTATATAAAAGTGCATCAAAATACATTTACAAGATACCATTCAAATCAGCCACAAGGGGGTGCAATTTTTATACACTGACTCTTATTCTCTGCTGTTTCTGAACTCTTGATCTGACTTCTCATGTTTCACAGAGCTTGAAGAAGAAGGTGGAAGTTCTTCAGCGGACGTTAAGTACTCCAACTCGCACTAATGAAGCCATCAGCAGACTGGTCTTCGAAAGGTCAGAAATCAGTTTGTGTTTTTGAGCAAAGCTTTCTGCTATTCAATAGAGCTGCTGAAAGAGACATTGATTTTTTGTGTGTTTCCAGCCCAGCTCCTCTGGAGCTGAAGCCTCCTGGTCATGGTCCAATGACAGACTCTCAGGAAATTGACCTCAACCTGACCTTCGACATTAACACACCTGAACAGGTTGAGAAGAAGCCCGTTCAGGTTCCATCTAAGAAGATGCGTCTGGACCCTTCAGCGTGAGTTTTTAATCTGCAAAATGCAGTTTAGTCACATTATTTCTATTGATATCCATTTGTTTTGTTTTTTTCACAGGTCCTCATTCAAAAACACCGAAAATGCACTCGGACATAGTGTATGTGTTTAAGCAGACTGTCTTGGTGTTGAAGAATCTGAGATTGGATTAGATGGAGTGTGTAATGTTTGCATGTGTGTGTTTTTCCCCTCAGAACGCTCGTGTCAAAGATGATGTCATGATGGGGCCCATGTTAAGGAACTCGCTGCTCTTCAGAAAGAACGCATTTGGGAGCATGCTCGACCCCAGCAAATTTGGCACTGTGAGAGACTTCTATATGTTTTCAAAACTTATTATAAACTCTTCTTCGTTTTCATTCACACGTTTACTACCATTTAAAAGTTTAGGGGCAATGAGATTTTCTTTTATGTTTCTAAATATGCTCACAGTCACTGCAATATAATTGCAATTATAAGTAATAAATGTCTTTACTGTCACTTTTGATTAATGCATTCTTGTTGAATATCACAACAAAACATCTAGACTCAATTTTGTGCAGTTTGCCGTAATGCATGTTTTTTTTATTCTAGGTAAGATCCGGCTACGATGGACTTGGAGGAAGAGCTAAATTTATCCAACCTGTATCCTTATCCAATGAAAATACTTATATTTCTACCATTATGCATTTTTGCATTTTTTCTATAATGTTTCCTTAAGTATGTCCACCAGTCTCCTTTATCTGAGATTCGACCCCTCGCCATGAAGTCCAAGAGGAAGAAGGTCTCCAGGCCTGTTACAAGCAAGCCCACCTCCAGCCTGACCACTCTGGATGGTTTCTTGGAATAAAACCTCTCCCTTTTGAGGCCTGCAAGAGACATTTTTCCCATGATGCCTGCCAAAAATGCAATAAGGGAAGCAGCTATTTACAGCAACCTTAATAAGGGAAGTGGTCCTAGTGGTCTATTTCTAAGAGCATTTTCTTGTGCAAGTCTGGCCAGTTTCAGGGGCATCTGCGTCCACATGGAGCTGGTGATAAATGGAGAACACTTCATGCCACTAGCTTTTGGAAATTTTCATTAGAGACTGAAAATGAAGTTTAGTGCTAGACGTGTTTGTGGAAATCTCAGTGGCCACTCTGAGCTGATCTGAATGTAAATCTGTGTGTTTTTAGGCGCTTCCTTGTATAGACGGAATCGTGCCACTGTGTAGTGGGTGCATTATATTACACTGAAATGAACTTTTCTCTTGAGTTTATTTATTTGACTTTGCTCACCAGCATGTTTGAACAGGCATGCATTTCTGGCATTTGAGGCATCAATAGGTCAGAATTAGTCATTTATTTATTTGTCTGATTTGTCTTTTCCTTTCTGAATGAATTTTGATAGAAATGTGTCTGTTTTTGAAATTTTTTTACTTGTCTCTATACAGATTAATATCATTTTAAACAATAAACTGTAGCTTTTTATTAATATATAATCTCCATTCGTAATCCCTCTCAGGATTCTTGAAACTGACAAAAAAGTGCCTTGTAATACATACTCGAACTCCAAGATATGGTTTAATCCAGACAAAATCTTCATTTGATCTTCAAGCAGAATTGGACATGCTTTGGTTGCGATTACACATTTTGCAGAAAATGTGATTTTATAAGGAATGTGTTTTTTTCTGTACAGGCAGCAGGGGGTGCTACAGGTTTAAGTTTTTTAGAAAATTCCTTACTCTTCCAAGAATCCTGAAAAAAAAGGATCATGATTTGCACAAATTTATTAAGCAGCACAGCCATATGAAATGTTTATGAGCACTAAATCTGCATATTAGAAGGATTTCTGAACAATCATGGCGCTGTAGACTGGGGTAATAATGCTGGAAATTCAGCTTTGCATTCTAGAAATCAATGATGTTAAAATATATTAAAATAGAAAACTTTTATTAAATCAAGTATTGTGATAACTTTTATCAGTTTAACTGTCATTTTGATCAAATGCACCAGTGTGAAGCATAAGAGATTTCTTTCAGCCACTGAGTAAACAATTACATTATTCACATGCAATTTGCAACAAATGCATTATGCATTTTTACTATTTTTATATCAATATTTTAATTTTTTAAATATATATTTTTATATCAATATTTTCTCTCTAAGAAATGCCACCCAAGCTGCTGTCAATCCAAAACATGAAAAACCTTATCCAATGAGACCATCTCCAGTTGGCACATCTTTACAATGGAAGAAACAACCACAAAACCCATCAGTTTCTTAATCTCAGACAGCTAACATAAAGCCACATCTTACAGATCAGAGTAAAGGTCTCGTGATGTCCTGTGGTGAATAATTTTGATCTTATCATCAGCTCTGGCACTTCAACTTCATTATACGCCTGTAAGCCTTTTGTGCATCAGGCCTCTCAATTCCAATTTTGTCCCATATTTTCCCTTTATGAGGTGTGTGGACTACCTGCTGAACACTGTTCATTCTCTGGAAGGCTTCCATCAGGCCGAGGAGCCTGGGATTTATTTAGCGAACACAAAGGGAATCTGTTTTTGATGGGGTCATTACTGATCTCGAAAGCCTCTCATGGAGCAGGTAATTGTGTCATAGAGGTCATTATTTCATTTCCCGGTGCTCCCAGAGTACCCATAGTTCTCTTTGATGTACAATGAGGGATGCAATTTTCACCTAGTGTCTTAGTGTCTACAAATCTCAGTGCAAAATAAACACACATTTCTGTTATGAAGATTTTCCTTTGGGAACATTGCATTTCTCTCATGATTCAGATGAAATGACTTTTCTCCTGCATGGCTTTTCTTTCTGACGGCACCCATCGTTGAGCAAGTGACGTAATGATAAATTTCTCCAAATCTGTTCTATTGAAGAAATAAACTGATCTACATATTGAATGGCCTGAGGGTAAGTACATATTTTCTTTCTCTTTTAAAACTGTTTCACTAAAAGGTTCTTCGGGAAACGAAAAATGGTTCTTCAAAAGGCATGGCTGTGAAAACCCCTGTTGGAACCTTTATTTTTGAGTGACATATCGCACTTTAAATGGCATTCTGTCAACTACGGAGCTTCTGGAATGACATGTTTTTGGATTTCCCTTGTCTAAAGCACATGACAAACTCTTATGTGTAGATGTGAATGTCTTTGTCTCCATGTATCCCTACAAAATTTCCCTTCTCTGATTTCTGGGAATGTCTCTCAGAGCGTGTTCTTGTCAGATCAGTGCACTGGCTTTATAAGAACCATCTGGGCCGACTCGTGATCCGTAATTGTTTTCATTAAGTTAATGAAGCTATGGAAGATAAGATACGAGGTCTTTTATGGACCATGAGGCTCATGGGAAAGCAGAACTGACAGAACTGACCTCTCACTCTCTTCCCAGTGCCTTGAACTTCCTTCAAGACTTGGAACAAGGTTTCAGAAGAAATTAGTGTGGCTTTTCTCATGTTCCATAAACAGAAAATATTTACTGCCACATTTAGCGATGAGTTAAGTTGCTCTGGCCACGGCAACTTCCTGTTCAGGGCAGCAGCTGGGGCGGCAGTATAAACATCTGTGGCTGGTTTGGTCGTTCTGCTCCTCTGGGCTGTTTTAAAGCAGATCCTGGAGTGTTTACATAGAGCCTGTGGGGGAATGGGCAACCGGACAAGCATGTGAACCAAAGCGAGTTGGCAGAGCTTAAACAGGAGAGGGTCTCTGCTGGGTCTCCATTTCCTTTATTTTATGTCTATACAGATCTGGCAAGGAATCATAGATCACATAGATTTGTGCTGAGATCTTTGTAGAAATGCTTTATCGCTCTTAAATTCCAGCTGGGACTCTTGACAAGGGGTATAAGCAAGTTACAAGTGCTCATACACAGTTTCCCACCTTAAATAACAGGGTTTCCTGCCCCTAGCTAAAATTGCATCATTTTCAAGTATACAACACCAGAAATATGTTTGGGTAAAAAAAAATATATATATATATATATATTTTTTTTTTTTTTTTTAAGGAAGTTCTCAACTGTTGCCCTAAGAACATCAATTTTTTAAGATGAATTTTCTTTGAAGTTGTCTGATTATATAGCGATTCTTGCCAAAGCCTTGCTGATCAAGTCAATGAAAAACACCTCAATGGCCCTATTCTTGCACTGCCTTAAAAAAACATGTTATAAACATGTTTTCACACATATGTACTATTTTCATTGATGCTGATTTAACAGGCGTTCAGAATCAACTTTTAATCATCTGTGCATTTTAAATATTTGTTTGTCTCGGTTCGAGTCTTGTAGAGTTCTTACTGAATTTTCAATCTACTTAATAAGTCACTTAATAAGTAATCAATTGCTGATCAATTGGTGTCACTTGGGGTACTCATAAACATCACTTGTAATAGGCTGTATTTGTTTGTAGTGCATAATATTTGAAACAACCTAATAAAGTAATTAAACATCCTACCTATTGGCATTTCAGACACGTAAATCACTTTTATAAGGCTATATTCTTTTCAGGATTCAAATTCTTCTTATGTTTTGTCTTTGGAACAATTTTAAGAGCAAAGATAATAACGTTCTTAAATGTTTTTGGAAATTAAAATTTATGTATTTAGCAGACACTTTTATCCAAAGCAACTTACAGTGTATTCAGACTAACATTTTTTTACCTAACATGTGTTCCCTGGGAATCGAACCCACAACCTTGCGCTGCTAACGCAATGCTCTACCACTTGAGGCGCAGAAATAATGTAATATAAACTTATACAGGAAATACAACATATACTTAATTTTGAAAACTAATGTTTTGTGAAATCGGCCCCCGTAGTAAATAATTATGGAATTACAAATAGGAAAAGACTGTGGCTTAATTAGAATAGCATACTACTCTTAATCCTCATAAAACCTGGAAATTAGGAGTTTTAGCACTTATGGGTCAGTGTTCCAGAAACACAATGTAGTTTTTTTTTATTTTTTTTATTTACTTTTTTGTCTTGAACAAACTAAAAAGTGGCCAAATTGAGACTACATCTACATCTTTTTCATATATAATAGTTTCACAATAATGGAAAGTAAAAGCAGATAGCTAGATATAAATAGCCTGCAGTCTTATCTGAAACACTTAAACTATCATCTGGGATGCATTATACATTAAAAATGATAAAATAGAGCGTTTTTGTTTGTTCACAGAGTCCTACAAGAAACCATCTCCATCAATATTCCAGTGTGTCTGTATTAAAAATAAACTGGACTTTCATGAGATAAAACCTCTGTATGGGGGGGAAAGAAAGAAAAGGACAGTCTGAAAATCTGACTGCTGCTTTTCATGGATGGTTAACACATCAGTCAGAAGCTCACATCCTGTGTCAGAGTTTATTTTTATCATGGGAAAGAAGAATAAACTCTATTAAGAACCACGAGCCATAAACAGGAAAGACTCCCAGTGAGCCACTGTGTTTTCTCAGATGAAGTGACCCGCTCTGACAAGAAACATCACATGGTGCATGGGACTGTCTTTTTTTGTTGCATTAATGTGTCTCTTTTTCATTCTGTATTAATATTTTCTTTTAATTACTGATCAATAAGAGGGATATAAATTAAATAGTATTTCATCATTCCCAGATGGAAAATTTAGATTTGAGGGTACAGAATAAATCATAAAGACACTAAAATATAAAGGAAGAGAACATAGGAAACAACAAATAAATAAATAAATAATGTATTTTGATGTCATTTGAATTTAAATGTGTGTTGTGACAGTAAAGATACCAACCACAACCAGAATAAAATATGCTATGAAATACACAGTTGGATGTCAATTAAATATGTTAATATTAATTAATATTCATAAAATTTAAAACTAATATACAAAATAAATGGAGAAAAAAACATATTGCAGCCATAACATAATACAAATAAAGATCAGAAATTAGAGAGCTTTCTGAGCATGTTTTGCCTATATATATTCATACCTAACATAAATTGTCATCTTTATTGTGTAGTTTCGTTTTTCCTGACGTTACAAGGCAGGATGACTTTACTGTAAATGTCACAGTCAGGTAGTTGTCTTACGTCCTGATCCAGGAACAGCCTTCTCCTTGTGATTCCAAGGGATCAGCCAAGCTGGTCTCAGATCAGTGTAAATGTCAGAGTTCACGTGTGAGCTGGGCTGACCGTGACTCATCCGCTGCTGCTAACATGGTTTTGTCTGGAAGCCTGGTGACAGTTTCTTTAATCCTTTGACCTTTACCTGAGACAGTGCTGATGTTTATTTAACTGATCTCAGACTTTTTAAAAAGGTCACAACAAAGAATACAATAAAACGTCCACAAGAGTTCAGAACGAACTAATAGAGTCCAAAAAACCCCAGAGATAATATATATATTCCATCGCAAATACTGAAAAGTGATTACATATTATCTTTAAAGCCTATTTTATTATAATTTATAAAGTATAATAATGGGATCTGGTGTAATTATTGATTTTAATTGTATTCATTTATTTAAAAATTATGCATGAATTAGAATCCATTAGATTTCTTTCATGAAATTGTTAGTCATAAACTGAATGAAGGAAAATGAATCAAAACAGGTTAGTCAATCAGCAAAGCAGTTTACAAGAAACCAAGTTGACCCTCCCTCCCAACCAACGCAACACAACGTCTGCATCTGATCATACTGGCCTTTTGGGTTGTTGTGCCGCCCTGCCTCTCACCAGACCACATCCATGTCTGAACCTGTCCGCTCGGTGACATAACAGCCGGTTTTGCAATTAAGTAAAACACTGAGACAAAGGTTTGCAGGAAATCATGTGACTCACCACCTATTTGCATACAACATAGGATCAAACCCAGTCTGGATCCTCACGTTTTTTGTCATTATGTAGAGCGTCATTCTTCTGACTGTGGCTGGTTTGGAGGTGTTAGAGAGGAAATGAGGTAAGAGCTGAGTAAGGATGCTCCTCTAGTTCCTCAGTGCTATGGTCAGATCTGCACATTACTATGTTACTCATATTTTCTGCTATTATAGGATTTACTACCATTCAAAAGTTTGGGATTTTCATAAATATTTACTATATTGACTCCAGTCCTCAGTGTCACATGACCCTTCAGAAATCATTCTAATATATCGATTTGCTGCTCTTTATATTTATCTTGAAAACAGTAGTGCTGCATAATATTTTTGTTCAGCATTTAATTGAAATAGAAATCCTTCCTCATATTATCCATGTGTCTTTACTGTCACCACTGATCAAATTATGGTATTCTTGCTGAATGAAAGTATTCATTTATTTTACAAGCAAATATTACTGATATTAACTAATTTTAATATTATTGAATGGTAGTGCAAATCTTTAATTCAGTCATTAACTCAAAAACACAATGATTCTAATTACGTGAATGAACCAAAACTACTGATATATAGACCAATATGAAGTACTGAAATATGTACCTCTGTATATAAAAAAAAAAAGAATAAGTATTATTATTAAGTATTTTAGGCTAGTATCCCACACCAAACATCTAAAGAGTCTCCTTACATGTAATAAATAAATAGCTTATGAGTAAGACAAGGTTTCTGACAGTCTATTTCAATCACTCACATACGTTATCTTCTCTTAAAAAAAAACCTTGTTTGGCAAGGGTTTTTTTCCCCTCTTATTTTTGCTATTCCAGTCCATTACGGTGCCCTGCTGTAAAAGATTTTGAAAATTATTATTATATTTATTTTCTCTTTATGTAAGTGGGTAATGAATAGAATAACAGAAAAAGTTTATGAGAGGAGAGGAGGGGGCGTCCAGTAAAATATCATGCACATTATGAAAAACCTCTTGAAAGCAGTCTTGGCCCTACGGTTAGATGACACCACAGTCTTTCCATTCTTTAAAGCACCACACACACACGCGCACACACACACACACACACACACACACACACACACACACACACACGCTCCCTCCACACTCCCTCCAGCAGGAGTTTGGTTTGAGTGGCGTTCCTATTGTTCTGAGCTCTGCTGTTTTTCCCTGCACTGAATCCGAGACGTGGATCTGGAGATGAGCAGACGGAGTGGGAGATGACGGAGTGCATAATGGACGCATGACTTCAGAGCGGAGGTGTTGGCTTGAAGCACACATCACTGACCTCAGGACCTGTGCAGGTAGCCAACCAGTGAACAGAACGGCCGCTTTGAGATTCCAGAGGTGTTGGATTTCCCAAAAAAAACGTCAAAAGCCCACAAATATCCCTCTGGCTCTAGTAGTCACTTCACCAAATCCTTTATACACACTCAGACACACACGCAAGGACAGTGACCTCATGTCGACAATATTTCAGTAATCATTAAATCAGTCTATGAAAATGATACTCCTGTTGTTTGCTTACATGTTGCTTTCAGCAAGTTCTCGAAGCCATTCCAAACAAGTTGCAGGATTTCATTGCTGAAAAAAAAGTTATATGGGAAAAAAATTTGATTTATGTTTTTTATAGTCACTTGAATGAATCAGAAGGTCAAGTTCACACACACATGAAAATGTACTCATGCTCATGTCATTACAAACTATTATGACTTTTATTATTTTAATATAACTAATTTGAGCGATTTTTAAAAATGCAAGTTAAAAGGGTGCTGTTTAAAGTCTGAAACTGTGCTCTTTTGGTATTTAATGTAATACTTTTTAGTATGTATATATAATACTATAGTATTTATTAATATTTGGAATTAGGTTTATTGTTGTATTTTTAGTTTTTAAGTTTTATGTTTGACATTTTTTCATGTGCATTTTATTTTATTTTTGTACCAAAATACCAAAAACTATTTTTTATATAGTTTTAGTTTAGACTTTTTTAATAGTTATAGTTTTAGCAATAACAACACCTATCCAAAATTGACAACAAAAGCATCATAAAATTAGTCCACATGACTCAAGCACTATATTCCAAGTCTTCTGAAGTCATACAATATGAGAAACAGACAAATGATCTTGACAAAATCCTCTCCTCCACAGAAACTTTTAAATTAAATTTACATTTCCAAATATTTAAATTGGTCTATCACACTGAGTTACAAAGAATGTTGCAACCAATGGTGTTTGTAAGTAAACAGCCTAAATAAAAAGAACAGATTGAAATATGAGTGTAAGGAGCCAAAATACTTAAATACAGCACTTAAAATAGTCATTTGGATTACTTTTATGTTGCCTTTTTGGTGTTTTACAGCTTATCTTCATTCACATTCATAACTATTTTATGTTTTAAATTTTATTCAGAAAAAGTAGTGTGAACATTACTTAAAATATTTTCTTTCTGTGTAACATGGAAGAAAGAAAACCCTACAGGATTATTGGACATTTTTAATGCACTATTCTGTGTAATTTCTGGTGAAATCTGTTTGTGTTGCAAGTTTTATGTCTGCGTGTGCACCCGTAATAGCAAAATTTGTAGCCAAAGGCAATTTAACTGATAAAGGCAAAAACATGTGTGAACAGCCATCCATCCATCCACACACGCACACACACACACACACACACACACACACACACACACACAAATAAACACCCTCTGCCCACTCAGAAATGACAGGTGAGAAAGAAAACTCCCTCCCCCTACACTAATTACACATTAATAAGAGTGTGTTTACACATCTGCCCTGCAGCCATGAATAGTCTTGAAAGAGGTTTGGCAGTGGGCCCCTCAGATTTTAATGCAGCGTGAATCAGAATGTGTGTGTTCACTCAGGCTCGCGTGTAACAGGGAGCAGAGGTGCTGACTGAACCCGCTGCCGTGAGTCAGTTTCACTGGAGCTGTCTGAACATGCTGAAGAGAAACCACCCACCCATGTTTTCTCCTTTCTATCTGCAGTATACAAGCTTTTATTCTGTCACAGGTTTCATCCTAAGTGGGGGCGACCTGTGAACTTGAGGGTTATTTAAAGAATATCACCACTTTACAATTAGCAAGGCATTTAGCCTCAAATTGACCCATATCATCTATATTTTTGCATTTTCAGAAGAACATCAATTGCCTTTGCGACACTTATACACAGTGAAAAAAAAAACACAAACACGCAAAAAAAAAAAAAAAAAATCCCCAAAAGAAAGAAAAGTCACAAATTTACTTGTTTAGATAACTAATTTGTTCAGGAACTTGACTACATGACGTGCTGTATCTGATTATGAATCAATCATTAGGGAATCACAATACACTGATTGTGTTCTAAGCTATTGATTCATAAAAATAAAAAAAAATGTGGTTCACATGTGTTATTGGTTAAGAAATCAGACTTCACTGGGTGCAATGTATGATTCTGATTCACTGAAACAAACCAGTTCATAAAAGTAATTCATTCTGGAATCAGACTATACTGGTTGTGTTCTAAGTAGTTTTTGTGTAAAAGTATAGTTCACCCAAAAATGTAATTTTTCATTAATTATTCACCTTTGTGTCGTTCATGTCATGTCTTCATTCATCTTCGGAATGCAAATTAAGATATTTTTGATGAAATCCGAGAACTTTCTAAATCTGCATTCACAGCAATGCAACTACCAGGTTTAAGGCCCAAAGTATTTTCTTTTTTTCTTTGTGCACAAAAAGTATCCTCATAACTTCATAAAATTACCACTGATGTCACATGGACTATTTAATGATGTCCTTTCTACCTTTCTAGGCCTTGAAAGTGTCCGTTTCAACAACTGAACGGAGTTCAAAACAACGCACTGTATTTAACAGCATCGGATTTCATCAAAAATATCTTAATTAGTGTTTTGAAGGTGAGTGAAAATCTTATGGATTTGGAACGACATGAGGGTGAGTAGCTAATGACAGTATTTTCATTTTTGGGTGAACTGTATTTTTAACTAAAATAACTGGTTCATGAGAGTCGCCCATATGGGAATCAGACTACACTTAGTAATCTCAGAAGACCTCAAAGGATTTTAAAGATCTCTCAGATTCGAAAGTCTGCGATCAAAACTCAGAGTATTCAATATGAGCATCACATTCTCCCAAAATCAAATAATCTGAGCTATATTACACACATTCATTTTTCAACTCTATAAACTTACAAAGTTGATATTTGGTTGAAACGTCCTGAGCTATGAAAGAGCTACAGTTGGAGCAAACGCATTTCTCTCTGCACTACCTTCTTCTCAGTTTAGCCAACACCTTCAAAACACATGAAAAACCAAGTTCAGCTCCCTGCTGCCATCACACTGAACACTTGCTGTTCTCTCTTCCACGTAGAAGTGAAAAACGAGTGAGAGGTATCAACAGATATTCTGGCACACCGAAAAAAGCCCCGTTAAAATAATTACTGTGATTAATCAAAGAGTAAACACAGGCAGGCGGCTCATTATCTCTCTCAGAGAGGGATTGTGATGACAGCCGCGCTCTGTTCCGCGGGACTCAGCTGGAAGGGTAATGAATAAAGCGGCTTCTTCGGCCGTGCAGAGATGAATGGACGTCCATTTGTATTTGGTCATTATCTACATGTCCAAACGAGAGAAAGCAAAGAAAGACAGAGGATCTTGGGTAGACTTCAGTCCTTGGGTTACAGATGGATGGTGCTTTGCTCAGATAAATCTTCAAACTCTAGATCAAGACTGATTTTAGTTGGAAAGAGATTATAGCGAGGAGAACAAGCCAAGCGAATGTATGGCGAAGAGTGTGTGCGTAGCCTTACAGAGATGTCAGACAGTCTGTCATCTCTGTCGGCTGGGGTTTTGGCTCGTGGTCCTTATTGGGAGGGAGCTGTGAGTGTGTGTGTGTGTGTGTGTGTGTGTGAGAGAGAGAGTGTGTATAAGATCTAGACCTTGTTTCCTGCATATTTTAAAGTGGCTTTCTGTTTCCGGCGTGTGATGGGTACCAGACCTCAAGGTCAGACAGGCGGCCCAGTTCTGGAGAAAACCCAGCATTACTATAGTCCTAACCTAACATTCATCCAGAGACCAAACCCAGTCGTTTACCGCAGTGGATCTTTTCACAAACAGCCAAGCCAGGTGGAGGGAAGTCATAATCTGAGCCTGTGTGAATGTGTGTGTGTACGCTTGACCTAACTCCCTCACACACTCCTCTGGCAGACATTTGAAGGCCGGGCAGTCCTCCAGTAAGAGCGTGCATAAACAGATTCAAGGCAAGGCACACACACATACATCACTTGAACAAAAGCATGTTGCTCATTTCTACAGTTTAGAGTGAGTTTAGAACTGAACTGTTTTTATATGTATTATATTTATAATTGAATTCCCCCCTTATGAGAAGTATCTATTATAAAATGAAGGTTACACTGATGGCTCTTTTTAATTGGAACACTCTACCAAACCAGCAATGCTATAGCAACCACCTAGACCATGGTAGCAACCATCCATACCCTAGTAACCCAGATTGTTTTCCAGCATTATGCACAAGCAAACATCACTTAGTTGTTATGCAGGAAATGTAAAAATCTGGTTTGTTGTTTCTTTCTGACAGGACATGGTTTTATTGTGGCGGTGCTGGTATTATTAATGTCATAAGTGATTTTCTTTTCTTCTATTTGTTCCTCACTCCTCATCATTAGTTTCAATCTCTCATTCTCTCTCTCTCCACCATCTGGTTTCCACATGTCATTCTGGTCCAAAGCTCATTCATCAGAATGTCCCCAGTCTCACATCTTCATACCAGCCAAACACACTTTACATTCATCATACACACTAACTTTACCTTCACACACACTTCCAGGCTGGGGAACTCTCTCCAAAAAGGTCTTCAAGTAGCTTATTCCATTTGCATTCGTTTATTAGGGCCTTTCATGGATTTGAATTCACTTCTCTCCATAGTTTAGTATTTTATTTTTACGTATATTTATTAGCATTTTTTATTTATTTATTTTTTTATATGCACTTGTGTATTTACTCGTATTCTGTCAGTTTTATTTGTATTAATTTTATACCATATTTATGCATGCAATATTTATATATATATATATATATATATATATATATATATATATATATATATATATATATATATATATATATATATATGTGCTACTATACACTATCATTTAAAAGATAGTGTATAGTAAATGAATTTTACCTTTGACAGTTGCAAAAAGGTTGCAAATTACCTATGACAGTAATTTGGTTAAAAATACAGTAAAAACAATAATGTTGTGAAAAAATATTACAATTTAAAATAACTGCTTACTATTTGAATATATATATATATATATATATATATTCAAATAGTAAGCAGTTATTTTAAATTGTAATATTTTTTCACAACATTATTGTTTTTACTGTATATATATATATATATATATATATATATATATATATATATATATATATATATATATATATATATATATATTCTAGTCTTTTTAGCCACATGATCCTTCAGAAAATAATTTTGATATGCTTATTTTCTGCTTAATTAAAAATCATGTCTTATTATTATCAATGTTGAAAACAGTTGTGCTGCTTAATAATTGTGATAGATTTTTTCAGGATATATTGATAAATAAAATGTTCAAACAGAAAGGCATTTGCTGGAACTAGAAATCTTTAGTAACGTCTGAATGCCCCTGCTGTAAACCTTTCATCAATTTAATGCATCCTCGCTGAATAAAAGTATTAATTTCCTTCTTAAAACTTTGGAACTCTAAAATACGTGTTTCACTTTCTCCACACCGAGAGCACACACACATATGCACCAACCTGACTTAAACACTAACAAACTACACACTTCTCTGTTCACCCTACACATTGACTGGAGCCACACGCTGACATAATAGATTTTGTCAGGGGAGCGAGTCTGGGCTCAGAGCCACACTTTGAGGGGCAAAGAGTTCCTCCAGCAGTTCTCACAAAAACACACAATTCTTCTTAAATTCCAGAACTGTTTTGTAAGCTAAAGATCAAAAATCATGGTTCACGGTCTATTGCAAGCAAGTGTGTTTATTATTAAAATGTCAGGCTAATATATGTAGATAGATTTGACAGGGCTAAAGGAATAGTTCACCCAAACAATTTAATTCTATTACTGAGTTTAAGTTTATAATTTTAATTTCAGTCTTTTCTCACACAAAGCTATTGTGGAGACTTGAAATAAAGAGCAAAAGTTAGATTTTATGGTACTTTTATGGGACTTCGCTTACCCTCAAGTGGTTCCAAACATGTATTCAAAATAGCTTTTTTATGTTCAGTTAAAGAAAGAAACTCAAACAACTTGGAGCAACTTGAGGGTGAATAAATGTTGACAGTTGAGTTTTCATTTTTGTCTGAACTAATTAAACACAGTTCGCTCTCAGGGTCAGTGAATGACAAACGGTTAAAAGTAAAAGTGTGGTTGAAGGTCTGATAAAAAAGCTTTGATGAGGTTTAGATCTAGAATCAGACACAGGCGGTTTTAGGCTAAACTTGTCAAAAACTCAAAGCTCCCTGTCGAAGTGATCTTCACACAGGGAGTAACCCAAGGGGCTTTGTCTCAGGGCTGCTGTCACCTCTGGCCCCTTGGGGCAAGTGTAACCCCTCTCTGTGACCCCTGGTGACCCCTGAACCAGCAGCAGTTGCTTTGACCGACACTCATCTGGGATGAATTACAGCATCTTCAAGCGGCACTCTGGGCTTCTGATAATGAGAGAAGGAAAGCTAAGATAGATTTATGTGTAGGATACAGTGAGATAGAGCTTGAACTAGGCCTTCAAATGAAGTGAGAATTATTAATACAGTTCTTCTGGGGGTGAACAAATGTTCTTGATAGGGAGGAGAGGGAGAGATTGAATTAGGTTTCATGTGAAGGTCGTGCTGATAGCATTATCATCTCTATTGTGCTCTCATAAAGCAGTCCAGCTTCTTTGAAAACCTGCTTCTATACAAAGATTTTAGGCAAAAATGCGTGTATTAAGGGATGGTTCAAAAAGAAAAACAACATTTTTAGATTTATTAATGTTACACAAAATATCAGCACTCCCACATTTACTGGTCGATTAAATTATATGAGCAGGAATAACTCTTGTATGAGTATGAATTTTACCTTTACCTTTTGAAAGGACAAAAATGAAACAAAAAGCATTTATTTATTTGAAATAAAAATGTTGCTTGCTTTCTGTCAGTTTAATGTGTTCTTTCAGGAAAATAAGAAATAAAAATATGCAGAACCCAAACAATTTGAACCGTGGTTTACATAAACCACGCTTCCTTGGTTGTGCGACATTCTAAGCCACATCTTTAATATAACACAATCATAAATAATAAGTAAATGAAAGGGAAACACCCTGCTGTTACGAAAGGTCTCAGGTAGATTTAAGGGCCAGATGGGGTTTGGTCTGCCCCTGTATTTAGTTACCCTATAGCGGTAATTCACGGTGCTTCCTTTGAGCGAGTCTGGTATACCTGAGCTACTATACAGATGGCAGAATGGGTGGACAGGAAGTGAACGTACAATTTATTTAAAGCAAAATACCCCCCCGCCCCATCTGGATAAATGGATTGTTTTCTGAGAGCTGATATCTGTGCTTTTACATTAAGACTGAAGTTGAACAATCCTGTATACTGACATTGCAAGATGACACTGCTTTTTGTACACAGAGTTCACAAACAGCTTACTGGACATAAAAAGAGTCTTCAGATGTTTTTGGCAACTTGTAAATGGTCATGGTGGAGTGTGTTGGCCTAATGAGGCAGAGAGAAACAAGGCATTTGGCCCAGTGCTGAAGCACACTAATTGGCTTCTCAGATTACAAGCGAGGTACTACCTGATCTGCACCAGTGACCTTCCCTAACATTCAGATCACCTACCCTAAAAGCCCTTCAGATTCTGGAGTCAGAAATACACATTCATGCACACTAGTACAATTACACACAAGTAGCATCATGTGCATGCATATTTAATTGTATTAAAACACTGCAGCCAATGTTTCAAATGACCAAACCCTTCAAGAACAGGGTGTGTGAGTGGGTGTTTTTCTGATATTACACAGACTTTGGCATGATGTCCACTTTGTTCTGCCCAGAGTGAACAGGTCGCCTCATGCCTCATATACACATGCAGAAAAATCAGTGACGTGATGCACCATTTTTGCCAGATCTGTAAAGTTATTCAAAAATGCATCTCACAAAGAAAGTGTTTTCACTTTATAAATTCTGCAAGAAATTCTCATTGCAAGGCTGAAATTTCACTTAATTGTTAAATTGAATATTATAAATATTTCAATGTTATTAAAGCAGTGAAATAAATTAGTTTTAAAGATGCTTAATAAAAATAATATGCACACACATGCATACACATACATGTGTATTATATACACATATTTAGTTTGTTAAGCATCTATAATACAGCTAAGACACATATATATATATGTGTGTATACACTGTACTATATAGATGTGTGTATAGACATATAATATATATTTATATAAGGATATAAATGATTTAATATAGACTTTACAAAATTTAAAACATCTTTATTTGTCCCTGACCCACACACTCTTCAAAAACATGTTCTTATTTTTTTTCCCCTTCAGCCCTGAGAAAACTCCTGTGTTGTTTTTTTTCCATGGACAGTTTGTACTGAGACACTAATGGGCCCCATGCTGGGAGAAAACATGCAGTCAGAATGTTTACAAGCATTTTAACAGTGTCAAACATATAAAAGAAGCTAATCATTGTGCATGAGGTGCCGACATCTTACTGTTCAATAATGGAAGAGGTCAGTCATTAGATGGTTTGACCACAGGTTAGAGAGAGAGAGAGAGATCATAATATCACAAGCAGTATAACAAATAAAATGCTGAGCAAAGGGGAAAAAAAGGGTTTACTTGTAGAAGAACAGAACAATCCATTACTGCAATGATGCAGTCATGATGCTCACTGCTTAGAGACAGAAACAAGTTATGGCAAATTTAGTTGTTTGAACATGAGTACGTGGTGTTCCTCTTACTAGCCCTGGTTACATATTTATTTTAGACAATTAACTATAGTTATGAGAAAATTAAAACTCTGTGACATCAGAAAACAGTATACGGCGTACAAGCACAAGACATTACTGAATATAATACTGTACAACATGACACAATACGCCGAGGATATTGTGAGACATTATGTAAATTAAATTAAATACTTTCCATGGTTGATGGTTACTTTCTGGCTCAAGTCAAAATTTGTTACAAACAATTATAATTTAATAACACTGTTACAACTGTAGTAAAATAAATAAATAAATGAATAAAATCAGTATATTATATATTGTTTTGATTCCTAAATTTACCTTTATCAGTCAAAATGTAAAGTTTTGGTTTTTAGTGTCTAATTAGTCCTTAGAGAACCTTAGAAAACACAACTAATAAATGATGCAAAGAGCATCAATATAATTTTTTTAATAAATTATAAATCATTTAAAAAAAAAAGTTAAAATAAATAATAAAACAGTAACAAAATACTAATAATTGAATTACAATTTAAAGCACAGCCAGAAAGTTTCATATCAGTTAATGACAATAAAACTATTTTAAATCAGTACCATCTACATTTTGTTAACATTCAATTTATCTGAACTGAAAAAGTTGACAGAAAAAAATCTTAAGGTGCTATAAAAAATACAATTGCAAAACACAAATCTCAGCACTGTTGGCAAAGAAGAGATAACTTTTGAAAAAAAAACCTAAGATGGTTAAGATCTGTTTTCTTAAGCCAGAACAAAGAATACATTGAACTTGTCAACCTCTTATCTCATGGCTCCTCAAGGAATAGTCAGTGCCATCAAACACATCTGCTTTTCCAATCACAATCCTCCCTGCATATTTATTAAACGTGGATCTGGAGTGAATGTGGAAACCCAAAACTCATGCACAAATATTTGGATGTTAGTTTCTGAAATCTCCTTTGCAGAAAGCTGTGCAGCCCAGGCCTGAAACGCCACATATTTATGCCTGAGAAAAAAAATCATTATCACATCGAGTTTGGTGTCAGGTCAGCTCCACATGTTGCTGACGGGCGTCAGATTTTCTTCAGGCGACTCCGGTGACCTTTGAAGGAAGGCGGGTATGGCCTCACCCCAGGCCTCGGCAGCTCTAATGTGGCTTCCTGTGGGGAAACTGACCTTAGGAACGCAGGAGAAGCAGTTTTCAGAGCTCGTGCTGCAGACAGGGAGGCTTTGTTGGGGCTTTTGAGAGTGAAGGGCCATTTCCTGCCTTCACAGGAAGAGATCATATTGGAAACAGATTTTCTCTGCCGTCGGTGCCTGTGATCTAGACCTCTGTGCGAATCGCTATAAAGAGAGAGAGGGAACATGGGGAGGAAAGGGAGGTTTTGAAACTCATCCACTTTGTCTTTCCATTTCCTTCTCCTTTCACTTTTTATCTGTTAGAAAGATCAACTCTGTATCTTTCTACTTCCGTCGACTCCTGTTTCAGCACAAGATTTTCAAATATAAACACAAAGGAGTGCCAAATATGGGAAACACCCAAACAGAGGAGCCACGGGCCGCCCACACAGGCTTAGTCTCATCAGCTCGGCTAAAGTAAATAATACAGCCAGTTGAGAATCAGAGTAAGCCATACCGGTGGGAGTAAAGATATGAAACCTTCCAGTGAACGTAGCCAGCCATCTATTGGGTATATATAAAACTGTCAAAGCAGAGCCAACTGACCCTGGCGTCAACCCAAACAGCGCTGGAGAACGCCTGAAGCTTCAACCACACACACAGCTGATTATGTTCAAGTAAAGTGTGTGTGTATGTGTGTTTGTCAGGGTAGTTATGTTAGCCAAGGATTGTTATAGATATATAACCTGCAGATCAGCAGGATCTATTGCTGAACAGTTCTCATGAATCTAGCGCTAAGAGGATGACTTTGGTTCCGTCATATGATGTCTTGTTCGTCATGGGATATTTACTTATGGAGCATGATATTAAACTGGGTTTATGAACACTGACAGACAGCATTGCTATCCTATTCAGAGTAGATTATTTTGATATTTATTTAGTCAGTAGAAGCGCATGTCAATCCGGTTTATCAGTTTTGTAGTGTCATCGGAATGATTTTTACACGCAATATTACCAAGACATCAATGCAAATGAAAACAAATAAATGAAGTGGAAGCATCACAAAACAAAAATGAAATGATAATAAAATATTGAGAGAAAAAACATGGAGCTACTAAATTAAGCTAATCTAAAATGCAGGAAGAAGGCTTTGCATTAGTGAATAACAATAAAACTATAAAAGAGTATAATAAATTATTTACGCTTTAAGCTTGATTTTATTATAGGTCTACTTCAAAACAGTGACAGAAAAATCATTGTGCTACAAAAAATAAATAAAATTCGAAAAACAATGATTTAATTAAAAGCATTAAAACTATAACACTAAAACCAGCAGACAGCACCACGTTCTAGCTATGATAATCTGAATGCAATCCAGTAGCGTTCCCTAAGGGAGCTGTAGATGTGGGTTTCCATGGAGATGACCCTGAGGGTCAGCGGAAGTGTGCCAGTGTGAAGACCCCCCATATTGAGTCAGGAGCCCTAGACTGTCCTGCGTACATTACTGTAGCACTAAAGATGCCTTGTTGACCTTTTCTCTTTTGTCAGAAAGCGGCAAGTCTACATGGGAGGCTAATAGATATTTCAAAGCTAATTTCACTCCCAAAAGAGAAGTCAGTGTGGAAGATATAAGGTCATTCCTGGAGCCTTGTGGGTTTTTATAACATTATGAGCATGAGAGCATCACATTTGAAAATGTTCTGGATTTAAATCAAAAACGTTGTTCTTCGATTGTGTGACATAAATAATGTGTTAAAAGGCAGATGTCATCACGCATGAACTGGCTAGAGAACATAAGAGTCATTTCTAAAATTGGAATCTAATGTAAGCATAGATGAAAAGCACAGTTTTTCTTTGTATATAAAAAAGGGACAAAAAGACTCTTAAAATGCCAGTGCCACTGTATTAGATGACAAAATATCACACTTAAAGGAACCCTATGCCCCTTTTTACAAGATGTAATACAAGTCCCAGGTGTCCCCAGAATGTGTCTGACATATCTGCTCAAAATATCCCACAAGTCATTTATGATATCATTTAAAATGTGCCTATTTTGAGTGGAAGCATTAAAGAAACATCCACTGAGCTGCTGTTCCTTGCCCCTTTTCCAGAATAGGGCTGTGCCTTTACATCCCGTACTTCAGATACTCTGCTAAAAAAAACATCATGAAATCATGTTTTAAACCATATTAGTTTAAACTTCTGACATAGGGTTTTCTGAGCGCACACAAAAAGCGGCAGTCACATGGCATGAGAGTACTATCTGAGTTCTCTTTCATGTCTTATTGTGCTTAAACTGTCAAAAACACACTATATATATTTGATATTTTTATATATATTTATATTTAATATATATATGCACTATATTTTTGTATGTAGTGCAAACAAATGTAAAGTTTTAAATACAGCCTCTGTGTCTGTTTTGAGGCCACTATGACTCTATAAAATGATTTTATCACATTTTACAGATTATGTTCTTTGTAAAACATAATTCTACAAGGGAAAGGCACAAAGTAACAAGATTTTTCTGCAAAAGTTTAATTTAGAATTGAACAAATGATCCACAACAGTGCTTGTTTTTACTCACAGTTTACATGTGAATCAAACTGTTTTCCATACACTTATTTGTGTAATTCTTGTCTTTTATTGAACAAATGATGAACAGTGTTGAGACATCTGGATAAAGCCCATGGAAAGATTTGTCATTCCAGAACGATGTTGTTAACTGTGAGCTCCACTTGAAAAAAAGCTCCCTGCAGTAACTTGTGGAGGAATTTTAAAATGGACAAAGAAGCCAAAAGGACACAAGATTAAAGTTTCCTTTCCGAGTCATTCTGACAACCTGCATGAGTTTAAGTCTGAAAACATCTAGACACAGCACACCCAATCATTAAAGCAACTGAACTGTCTTTTGACCATTGGTCCTCTTGGCCAGTAAATTTTGGCGTTCAAGGCTAATCTTCATTTCTTTGTTAATCTAAGCAAGTTAACTCCAGCCTATTTTGCCTTTCTTGCCGCTGTATTTTGTTTCACTTCCTGGAATTCTCATCTCACTCAGAGCCTTTTATTTTCTTTGAGTAGATTCTTCTGAGCCAGTGCATGTCACAGCCGGCCTCCTTCAGAGCTTTTTGTTTTCGTGGAGGGTGAGGTAAGCTCTTAACTTTACCTGGGCAGGTGCTGGCAGCCAGACAGAGGTTTCATAGCAACCCAGCAGGTGGGCTGAGGTTAGCAGAGTCGTGCAGATGTGAATCTATGTGGAGCTGCGTCTCAAATTAGCAGGTTCCACACAAATAAGACAGACTGACATCGCCGCCAACATGTCTCACACACCATATCATTTCAATCTGACAGCTATCAATAGATTAAATGTATGAGACTATATATATATATATATATATATATATATATATATATATATATATATATATATATATATATATATATATACTGCAGACCAAAAGTTTGGACACACCTTCTCATTCAAAGAGTTTTCTTTATTTTCACGACTATGAAAATTGTCGAGTCACACTGAAGGCATCAAGGGCTATTTGACCAAGAAGGAGAGTGATGGGGTGCTGCGCCAGATGACCTGGCCTCCACAGTCACCGGACCTGAACCCAATCCAGATGGTTTAGGGGTGAGCTGGACCGCAGACAGAAGGCAAAAGGGCCAACAAGTGCTAAGCATCTCTCGGGGAACTCCTTCAAGACTGTTGAAGAACATTTCAGGTGAACACCTCTTGAAGCTCATCAAGAGAATGCCAAGAGTGTGCAAAGCAGTAATCAAAGCAAAAGGTGGCTACTTTGAAGAACCTACAATATGACATATTTTCAGTTGTTTCACACTTTTTTGTTATGTATATAATTCCATATAGTTCCACATGTGTCAATTCATAGTTTTGATGCCTTCAGTGTGAATCTACAATTTTCATAGTCATGAAAGTAAAGGAAACACTTTGAATGAGAAGGTGTGTTCAAACTTTTGGTCTGTACTGTATATATATATATATAATATATATATGGATGGATGGATGGGTGGATAGATATTTTTAATGGATATACACATTTACTTTTATAAATAACTATATATCTATATATTCATTTTAAAACTAGAAGACAGCCTTCTAAATGTCTGTTGCAATCTTACTGGTTATGATTTACTGAAAAAAAAACTTTGAATGAAGATGCAGCTTATGACTAAAACTGAAACCCACTGTGGTCTGTTGTGCAGTCAATCAAGGGCCGCACCTATCTTGGTCCGACACTGAAAATGTGTGCGGTTGTGTCACTGGAAACGCCCATGAAATCAAGAAAAGAAAGATCTATTTGAGTGTCACGCACGTACAGCAGATCCAGGGGTGAAATTATGGGGTGAGTTCTCAATCTGGATCTCCTCAGCGGAGCTGCACAGCACTGGGATGCACTGTAGTTTTGGCAGCAGCAGCAGGGATGTTTCTGTAACAGGCTGCTGGAAGCACAGACGGCAGTATATCATTCTGCTCTTCAGATTTTGCCTATATTTGTACACCAAGTGATCCAGAGAATAAACAGGCACTTTGACAGAGTTCAAAGAGGCAGTTTCTCTTGGAATGGCTTGTGACGAAGTGTTGAAACACAGTGTATCCTCAAACAAACCACTGCTGCAAAACCTCGCTGCTCTCAGTTAGTTGAGTTTGCAACTAATACACATAAAGGAGGATGTGTAACAGTCACTAGAGCTGCACAGTTTACTATCTGCCCTTATTAACTGATACTGTGGGTAACTTTCCATTACAAAAACTGACTATAATAGTTTTCATCCAATCAACAGTTATTGGCACTAGAATTAAACTGTGGTCGGTTATCAGCATTGTAGACAGATACATAGAATGAAAGATAGATAAAATGAAAATAGACAGATATAAATAGAAATAACAATAGATATATGACAGATATAATTACAGATAGATATAACAAAAAACAGATACACAGGTTAACATATAGATGGATGGACTTTTCTAATTATACTGGCTGCCTTTAAAAAAAAAAATTAACTATAAAAAATTAATAAACATTAAGTGTGCGGAGGTAGAGAATAAAGCATGTGCATCTCATATGTTTTCAGTCTCTTCCTCTCAGCTGTCAAACTGATTGCTATCTCTACAGCCTAACTGGTGGTTTTTGCTGTGAATGGTTTGTGGGGTACATACGAGTGAGTGTGTGATGCCCTCGTTATGTGATGCTAAAAGTCTTGCTGGAGGTCCATATGGTTGAAAGCGGCTCTCTATACAGTAGTTCAGAGCCGTGCAAATGATCTCCTATGCTGCTTGAGATACAGACACTCACCTCAGAACAAAACACATCTCTATGCATCTGTATTTCTAAAATATCACATGTTTACCCACTTCTGTTCACTTCTTTAAAACAAATTAATAAATTGTACTCACACAAAACCTTTGTAAACACATACGCGTACATACATGCACCCCATAAACCATTCTCAGCATGTGGATAGGGCTGTGTGTGGTCAGGTGTGAGATCTGCACAGTTTAGTTGTAACTGGATATGAGGACAGCAGTGGAGGCGGAACACACGAGGGATTTGGGGTAAATTGGTGCGGTGATTGCACTTAACCCAGCAGGGAACAGCCGAAGTTAGCTGGCCAGCTCAGATTTACAGCTCTTCTATTAATCAAGGTGAACGAGACAGAAGGACTAGAAACAATATAGAGTATATATTAAGTTCATTCGTTTCTAATCTATCATAACTCTCTTATTCCAGATCCAAAAAGCAACACAAAGCTGTAAAACCAACTCCATGTCAACTTGCTTACTGAAATACATACACCCTGTAATTACGATCCCTTCAACACAGCCTACACTGACCATCAGAGCCAAGCTTTAAAACAGCTGGTCCCTTTCAGTTTAGTCTGACCCAGCAGACAAAGTTAAACGCAAAAAAATAAAGTTGACATCTGCTGTGTCCCAAAGGAGAGAATCATTATTCAAAGTCAGTTTGGCAGTCTGTCGTTGTGTCACAGCTGAATCAAGAACAGTTTGACGTTGACATGATGCACACCAACAACACAATAGTCTCTAATAATGTAAACCTCAAATACAATTGTTAGTTTTTGTCAGTTACATTTATAACAAAGAGTTATTATGAATGCACTGTAATAATTATTACTGTTTAATTATTTTATCAATAATAATTTTATCAATAAATTGCTGCTATTCAATAAAAAATAGCCATAACGCCTTTCCATCTACTCTCTTAATTCTTAATTAAAAAGATTTGTGCAATACTGAGAAACTAGGGTGACCAAATGTGCCATTTTCCCAGGACACGTCCTGGCCAGGATTTCTATATTGCCTAAAATATCCACGTTTAGGCTTTTTATGCACTGCGCAAAACCAATTGTTGTATTGCAAACTACCGTGAGAGCTCTAGAGAGCAGACGGCTTCGTGTGCTTTTCATTCTCTCTCACGGTACTTTGATGTCTTACACCGATCAGTATGCTCAGTGCTGCTTCAAGTCTAATATGTACACCTATATGCATCGCTTTGACCGTTCTCTGTAGATCCCACCTTCTCACGAACCACGATTGGTCGATTACATACAATGTCTACATGTTATTGGTCAAACGATCATTACTTTCATTAAGTATGAAAACAGGAAACCAAAGCCAAAACCTGTATATTTTAGGCAATATAGAAATCCTGTCCTGGGAAAATGGCACGTTTGGTCACCCTAGAAAAACATAGTCAATGCAAGACATTTTTGAAGACAGCATAACCACCACAATTCCAAAAATAATAATTATGTTGCCCACCTTTTCATGATGATTGTAGGTGGTTCACTAGTTAAACTAATGTACGTATACCATCCTGCTTCACTATTTTCCCCCAGACACAAGCACACATATACACACCAAAAAGCCAGACCAACCCTAGGTCAAAGGTCAAAAGTGAGCCCCATTTCCTGTGGCCTGTCACAAAATGTCTTTATTATTCAGATCTGTCATAAAAACGGCTCCAATCCAGAGACCGTTACAGACCACCGTCTACCAGATGTTCATAAAAAAACAGAGAAATAAACAGAAAAGAAACATTCAAACGTGAATTCATCAAGGGAACTCAAAGCAGACAGGACCGATTATTTGTGCTGACGTAATGCTGGAATAAATAAAGCACAATGTGACATGCATTAAAGTCAGAATTGACAAAGAATGTTTTAGTGTTGCTCATCAAAGCCCTTCTGTTTGCAAGGGAGCATAAAAAGAAAGGATAAGAATGGAAAATGTTATCCGCATGACCGCTGTTTAAATGCTAATGTGTTTAGTGGGAGAAGAGAGTGGCTATTTGTGCACAACATCCTTCATGCAGTACTTTTAAAGAGTGGTAACGTGGACGGATGCCTCCAGGGCCTGGTCTGGTTAATAGGACTTTGTGTGACTTCTTAGCATGCCACATTAAAGAGTCATGCCTTTTCTTTTAAAGAGACTCTTTAATCAGGGCCACAGGCTGCCCAGATGCTTGATAAAATGTATGTTAGGAAGTGGATTACGACGCAAACGATCTGGCACTTATATGATCAGACTGATGAGCTACACTCACGACTGTTTTGTTCTGAACTAATGTCTAACTAGCTCTCTGCCTCACTTGCTTTAAAAGGGTCACATATCAATATAAAAAAAGTATTTTTCTCTAGAAAACCTCTTTATTTTATAGTTTGTTGTAAACAAGCGTACTGTGCTGGAATAATCCTCGCTTTTGAAGAGTTAGATCAAGTAAAAATGTTAAATGAGTCAGTATTTATGCACCAATATTAGCAAAATGTTGACAAAGCTCTTGCATATACTAAAAGCATAAAGCAAGCTTTTTTGTTCAAAAAGCAAAAAGTGTTCTATATGACTCATTCTTCATTATTCAGAACTACTTCCATGAATAAGTCAAATTGATTAAATTTGGGTGCATTATGCCGTCGCATTGTTTTCAGATCCAATTAATACATGTTGCCTTCAGTTTGCAAGCAATTTTGTTCAGACTTTATCAATATTTTGAAAAACAAATTTCTCCAACACAAGCTACAATGAGATGCTGAACTGACAATGATTAGTAAAAATCTAATAAATTATTTAAAAAAAAAAATGTATGTGCATGTTTTGAGAAAGCATATCTGAAACTGATTATAAAAGAACAAAAATGCAAAAATGTAATGACTACATCATGCAATAATACTCGTCCCATCTTGTTTAAGACACTGGGAAACAAGCATAAACTGTTATGGCCAAATCCAACCAACACCTGTAATTGTCAATGGCACTGAACAGTCTTCAGGTGTCACCAAATAAATTTAGGCTGATAATAAATCACGTGAGACCTGCCAGTCCCTGTTTGATAATTCAACAGATTTGAAAGTCATTCCACTACTACTAATTTCAGACATTCTAGTCTGTAGATATGGCGCAGGTCCCTCCTGCACTTCATTAATTACCTGTTAGCCTGATCGCTTTGAAATTTAATAGTACTTTCTCCAAATCAAACCACTCGATTTCTGTTGCACAAGTTTAATTTCAAAGCTTAATAATTAAGTTAGGTTTTGGAAATAATTATTGTGAATCAGTTTCTTATGTGAGTAACGTATGAATCAACAGGGCAGAGCAACATATTTCCCGAAATAAAGCCAAGAATCTCTCAGTCAACATAACTTAAATCAGTGTTTACTCATCACAGGTGTCTGGCAGAGATGTGTATCTCAAGTCATGCAGTGGTTGAGCTGAATAAGAATTACCATGAAAGAGAAAGTTACCATGCAGCATAAATATTAAACATACTATTTTAGTAATGAGTTTGATAAAGGGATTTAAAAAGAGCTGAACAAGATACCATGCTTAAACCCCAAGATAATTATCTTGTCACGTGTATGATTGTAAAGTTGTAGAAAGCGTTCTCAGTATGTGCTCTGATAAGGTAAAAAAAAAAAAAATCCACAAACACAAGTCCACATACCAGTGAAAACAAATGATCACCTTATGCATGTGTGTGTGTGTGTGTGTGTGTGTGTGTGTGTGTGGTTGGGGTCATGCAGTATTGGCTGACGGGCTCTCAGCAGGGGCAGTGCAGGGTCAGATCACTGCTCAGGCTAATTAGGCAGACAGTGGTCAGGCTGTGCTGTCAGATGTTTGGAGCTATTGATGTCGTCTGCTCTACGGCTGCCCACAAGCCCATTGAAAAGAAGAGAAGGCCAGCATGGTCATCACTGACATGACCCCATCTCACATCCTGCTAACACATGTGAAAATACCCTCATATTACATTCTAGCATATATGTAGCAAATATATAGCTTTTTTGTTGTTGTTGTTGTTCAGTGAAATTTGAAACACCTGCATTTAAATCATCAAAAGATCTATTATTTTGATGCACAAAAAAAAAAAAAAAGTGAACAAAATATTATATATCATAGAATTATAATTATATCATTATAGCCAAGAAATCTACTAACAACAACCAAGCCACTATACTCAGAACCCCTAAGAAATGACAAAAAAAAAAAACACTAAAAATTGCATGGAAATGACTCAGAAAGTCAAGTTAATTCTGAAATTGCAGCGATGGATTTTGCATGACGGGCCCCATTCACATTTTTTTAAGAAAATGTTCAAATCTAATTCTTATGATCACACCTATATAATTATCAGTGGGAATTTCTGGGTGCTAATTTTGGATATGTTTTCCTCCTCCTTTGCATGTGTAGCTGGTTTTGCAGGTATATCCACAACATTCGTTTCCCACGATCCATTGTGCCCTGTAGCAGCACTGCCACAGTCACTCGCAACTCGCTGACTCAGCTCATCTCATTTCACACACTCAGTCCGTTACACCGTTAAAAAACACAAATATGAGTACGTGACTGTACTCCCTCAGGTGTGACATTGCCCTTGACTGGTTTCTGACAATTGGGTTTACATGCTAATATTAGGTCTAAAATGTCACCTACCTGTCAGGAATACACCCGAATAGGGTCAAGCCTTGAAAAGGATAAATGCAGGTAAAACAGAGGACATTGTGTGGTATCTAAAGGACAAATATATTATAAAACAGATTAAATTAGCTAATATCTATTTTTTTGTACAATGTAATTAAATGATGCCCTGTTTGATAAGACTAAGTCAGGGACACAACACATTCCCCCACATGACTGCTTAGAGTCCAACTAAAGGAGATTGTAAATGTGTGATTCTTGTTTTTTCAATCAGTTTTAACTGCCTTATTACATTAAGAGACTAAAAAATAGAAATGAAGAAAGAGGGAGGGAGTTGAATCACAAGGGATTCTATCATTTTTGCAGAAAGGGTTCATTATGGCTTACGTTTTCGATCAAGCAAGTTCATAGGCTACTGTTGATTTGTGTAATCTACAACATTATAAGAGAATCAACCTATGTGGAAGCAGCGAAATGAAAATGTAATGATTAGAAAGGATTTACACATATCAGTAATTTACTCTTACCAAACCTGTTGTGTTTACTGTTTGATTATCCATTTGTTCTGGCAGTACTTGAAATACTGGCCAACGTAACTGACAGTATTTCAAAGAAAACACTTAAATGCTTGTACAGTTTGACAAAAATTGCATTAAAGTTAGTGAAACTGCTTAAGGGTAACTTTAATCAATACAGTCCATTATCACTTAGAGTCCATGCCTTCCTTGTTTCGGTCAAACTCTAACATCAAGTGATAATGCAATCCCAGAATGCATTGCAATCAGCTCTGTGAAACCAGTTCATCCGAGAGAGTTGATTATTCACATATTCTAGAGTAGTTAATCCTGCTTAGTATCAATAAAAATAGGGCATGTATTATGCTTTTTTTGCTTATAGGCTTAGCTTTAAGCTTAACAATAAAATACCACCAACTTTTACTGGAATTCACTGTTTATGAGACATTAAAGGGTTATTCCTTCCCAAAATGAAAATGTTTTGTTCGTCTTTGGAACTCAATTTAAGATATTTTGGATGAAAACCAGGAGGCTTGTGATTGTGCCATAGGCTGCCGAATAAAATTAATAAACCAAATAGTAGCACTGTATGTAGAGCATACATTTTACATTTTACACTTATGAGCTCAGATCTTATGTTACCTCAAAAGGTAGATGAATATTAAGACAAGTTTTATATCTTATACTATCTATACTACTTAAATCTCTTCCTCAGCTTCATCTATAAGTGTGCATAACGTGTGTGTGTGTGTGTGTGTGTGTGTGTGTGTGTGTGTGTGTGTGTGAGTGAGTGTGTTTGACTGTCCTGCATATGTGCACGGTTTAATGTTTAACTCAACTAGCAGGCCAGTTTTTCATGTGTGTGTACTTTGGTTTGACAGGTGAGTTTGAGTTTGCAGATGTCCAGGTTTAGGAAAACGGCCGCACACACTCACCACCTATCCCTTTCACCTCTTAACTCACCAAGAATAAATACCACAGTGCAAATTATTACTCAATGACGTTTCCAAACTTTTAATAATAAAAAGTATGTTTATAACAGCATTAAAGGGTTAGTTCACCCAAAAATGAAAATTAGCCCATGTTTTACTCAAAACATCCTAGGTGTACATAACTTTCTTCTTTCAGACAAATATAATGATATATTACATTTTATCCTTGCTCTTCCGAGCAATGGCAGTAGGTGAGTCTTTTTTTTTTCAAGTAGTCAAATAAAGTGCATCCATCCATAATGTGAATAGTTGTGTTTTTGTTAAAAAAATATCCATGTTTAAAATGTTATAAACACTTTTCTCTCACTTCCGGTAAATGTCATAGGTGGAAGCCATTCCAGGCAAATGATGTAGGACGTTTGCGTAGCGCAGGGGCAGGTGATTAGTGACAAACGTTGAAGCGCAGCGCAGTGACAGCAAAACAAAACGCTGGTCATGAAATAGAAGCACAAAATAAGGATTTGTAAACTTTGCTTCCTTTGCTCCTGTAAACAAACTTGGGAGACTAGCATATCTCACATGCACTGCGCATACGTCCTATGTCATCCGCCTGGAACAAATTTTATGTATGACAGTCAGCAGAAGTGTGAGAAAAGTGTTTACGATGTTTTAAATATTTATATTTTTTTCTTACAAAAACGCATTGATTCACTACAAGAGGCTTTTATTTACCCCCCGGAGCCATGTGAGGCACATTATATGGATGGACCTTTGAACTGTTGAAAAACACCCACCCCCTCCCATTCGAAAGCTTTGAAGAGCAAGGATCATATATAACTATAATACAACTCCAATTGGATTCATCTGAAAGAAGAAAGTCATATACACCTAGGATACCTTGAGGGTGTGTAAAACATGGGCTAATTTGTATTTTTGGGTGAACTAACCCTTTAACATTGTCTAATAAAGTGTTATGTCTTGAATTTAAAAGCCATTTACTCTTCCAAAAAAAAAAAAAAAAAAAATATATATATATATATATATATATATATATATATATATATATATATATATATATATATATATATATATATGGAATAACATGGAATTGTTGACATATTTAACCATTTATTAAAAAAGAATAATTGAAATATCACATGGTCTTAAGTATTCAGACCCTTTGCACAGTATTTAGAAGAAGCACCCTTTTGATCTACTACAGCCATGAGTCTTTTTGGGAAAGTTTTAACCATGGCCATATCTGTGCCTAGCCCCAATTCTGTCTCTGAGCTCTTCAGGCAGTTCCTTTGACCTCTTGATTCTCATTTGCTGTGAGGTGTAAGGTCTTATATAGACAGGTGTGTGGCTTTCAGTATAATCAAACACAGCTGGACTCAAATGAAGGTGCAGATCTCACCATCTCAAGGATGATCAGAAGAAATGGACAGCACCTGAGTCAAATATATGAGTGTCACGGCAAATGAATACTTATGACCATGTTATATTTCAGTTTTTCCTTTTTTAATAAATGTGCAAAAATTTCAACAATTCTGTGTTTTTCTGTCAATATGGGGTGCTGTGCGTACATTAATGAGGAAAAAAAAATATTACATGATTTTTGCAAATGGCTACAAAATAACAAAAAGTAAAAAATTTAAGGGAGTCTGAATACTTTCCGTACCCACTGTGTGTGTGTGTGTGTGTGTGTGCATATGTATATGTATATGTATATGTATATATATATATATATATATATATATATATATATATATATATATATATATATATATAGATAGATAGATAGATAGATAGATAGATAGATAGATAGATAGATAGATAGATAGATAGATATAGTACAGACCAAAAGTTTGGACACACCTTCTCATTCAAAGAGTTTTGACTCTTGACTCTACAATTTTCATAGTCATGAAAATAAAGAAAACTCTTTGAATGAGAAGGTGTGTCCAAAATTTTGGTCTGTACTGTATATATAAACATAAATACATAAATTTGTAAAGAAAAAAAAAAAGTAATATATATATTTAAAAATGTAAGAGCACATGAGGGGAAGAATGTGAATGCTTTGGTTGTGAATAAAAGCGTTATCCACACCAAGGTCATACAGTTAGCGTGGGTGCCATGTGACCCTTCACAAGACCTGTTTCTCCCTCTGTTCTCCCTCTTTTCTTTATCTCTCTCTCTATTCCTTCTCTCTCTCAGCCACAAGACTGCCTGCTGACTTCCTCTTCGGCCACTGCCACCCATCCAGACGAGCAGACAGCTCTTATACAAGAGCTATTGAGCTTAACCCAAAGAGAGCATCAATACAGTATTACATCATCACTCAGGCTTAGCAATGATCTCCATGCGTTCAGCTTAATGAGAATGCTATTGCCACAACGTTGTTGTCTGAGGGCAAAATTCAAACCATCATGTCTGGTTTGGTCTTATAATACTCTAAACATCTATTCTGCTAAGGTGGCGGCTGGCACAGAAAAAGGAGATCTTGTTTTCATAAATACCAAGAAAAATGCTGATGCACTTTTGTAATAAGGAGATACTTAAAGGAATGATCCAGACATTAACTAAAATTAACAGATATAACTAATAATTAATTTGTTACCATGTTGATATTAATGAAATATCAAGAGCTGGAAATACTGTTTAAAAATGTGCAGTTACAAGGTTAACATAAGTGTTGTGACTATACATTCATTATATTGATAAAACTTTCTAAACATTTTGTTAAAACAAACAGTTTTACATTAAGTGCAATCCATTGCCTTGCCTGTAAACATTTATGATAACTTCATCACTTCAAACATAATTTATGTGAAATGATCCTGATACCAATAAGCCAATAGTTATTTTCTTATTTTCTTTAATACTGGTGCTATGACCAATAGCTGACAAATCAGAAAGAAATCTGTTATTTCGTCTAAAAAATTAAATACTAAAATCTAAAATCAATCTTTTTAAATTTCAACATTCTAAGCATCACAATATTACAATGTACAGTATCAGATTAGAGATTTGCTAAAGATAACATTTAACCGTGTGATTATTAGTTAATAATAACTTTAAATAAGTGTTACATGACTGCAAAATAATCTAAACCTAAGAACAAGGGAAATGAGCATGTAAAATTAAATACAGATAGCAATAAATAAATAAAATCTCTAATATTAGCCAGTTACATCATGCGTCTTTAGAAATGATTGTCTGTGGCATGATCGATAGCATCACAGGTGCTGTCCATTATAGCTTGAATCTAATAAAATAAATGTATAAGAGTAATAGACTGATCAAATATTTCAAGTTTGAATGGAATATTTAAGAAGAGACAAATACACACCCACACACTCTTCCTCTCTCTCATTCGTGCTGTAACACACTGAGTCAGTCTCTTCTGCAGTGGGACACCACTTGATATGTCTATTCTGTCTGCCACAGCGTCGCTCTTCATCAGGGTCGGGGCTCTGACCTCAGCTTCCTGTCTCCCAAAGCCAGTCTTTATGTGACCACACAGGGTGACATCATGGTCGCCACCAGCAGTCGCTCACTGTTCATCTGCACTTTACACCCTGCAGCCAGCCACAGTGCTCAACAGAACCGGCTTTGTGTGTGTGTGAGAAACAGAGAGACAGAAATAAAGACAGTGTGTGTATGTGTGTCCTTATCACTATGAGTCCCATTCCAACTGTAGCAAGGCCAGAAGAACATCCACTCCTCCATCCCAAACCATTTCCTGTGTTTCAGACATCAGCCAGGCTCTGAGAGCAACAGTTATTTGCCAATGAAAGCAGTTGTGGGTCAACAGAGGTCATGGCCCACATTGTGGTGATTCTGGTTGTTCATAAGACCTCTTGATTCTTCACGTCCAAATGAATATGAATGAATGTGATCACATAATAGCACATTATGCAAGTGGACAGATTAACACGTCAAATGCGACTGGCTTTCATATGCTGATGACTCATGATGAAATGGGAAGGATGTTATTAGGCACTTCACAGTTTTTCCAGGCCTTTCCCTCTGTCATATTTTTTTTTTTTAAATGACAGATTTACTAATGACGGCTTTGAATGTCATATTTTATGTAATGTTGATAATCTGTGTATATAATGTTGATCTGTGTAAACACCATCACAAGCTCTGGGACACACAATTTAGCAAGCTTTAGAGGTGTTGACTGTAAAATATAATACAAATATAATAATATTAAGCAGTATATCCAGTAGTAGTTTTTTTTTTTTTTTTTTGCAATGTTGATATATATAGTGACAAACAAGCAAACCTGGATTATTATTTTTTTTTTTGTATTTTAAATCACAATTTTAATCAGAAAAGCCCTACATAAAAGCCGTAGCCGTATTTGATATGTGTTGTGGTCAGCCAAAGCCCAAAAGAATCTGTCGTGAAACTAAATGCTTTTATTTGGCTATTCAGAACAAATACACATAAACTGAACTTTATAGCAAAGACATGGAGGAATGTGGAGTATTCCCTGTATGTGTCCACAGTGGCACCTTCTGCTTATTGTGGCAGTAAAGACGCATAAACGTCCAAACAAGCACAATCTCACCTCTGACCTGAAGCACATGTGACACAGCTCAGTTCACAGCACTACAGCATACATTTAGAAATTGAGTGGCATTTCTTGCATCAGATAAAAACTCAGAGTGTCACAAACCATACGGTTATAATTTGCAGATTTGTTTACCCAAATCAGGTAAAATAAATCTTGCTCTAAATATAATTTTTCATTTTGAGAAACATCTTAGGGTCTCAGGAAATAGAAACTGGGAGAATTAAGAATTTAAATATTTCAAGACAGCAAGAAATGGAAATGTATCTATTTTCTAAATGCATGTTATTGATCTCATTGTGAATGATTAATCCATATATATATATATATATATATATATATATATATATATATATATATATATATTTATATATATATATATATATATATATATTTATATATATATATATATATTATTACTGTATTTTTTTAAATAAAAATATAACTTGATATTTCAATAAAATCATTGACTTCCTCAACCATTTTATAAACTCTGCTTAATTTTTAGAATCAAGCTCATATTCAAATATGCCTAACCAAAAAATCAACAACCGATGACTAGAACCAAATCTCCAGCATACATTATTTTCTCTTCTTGAGAGTCGATTTCACTCAGATATCAAAGAAATGGAACTACTTCCTTTACAATCTGACTTTAAAGGGATCTCATTTTTCTTTCTTATAGTAGCTAATGTAGAAAATAATAATAAAATTAACATCTGACACAGAAGAAATATTTGTACAATTTTACAATGTAATTTGTTCTGTTTTATGGTTTTATAAAAATCCAGAATGACATCAGGAACATTCACAAAACTTATAAACAACAACGAAACCCAGTGAAAGAAGTAGCGTGAACTGTGTCCAGAAATGCATGTGTTTTTCTATTCTTTGTAAATTAGGTCTGTCTGTGCATCTACAGGCCAAAGTTTTCTCTTTTCTCCCCCTTTTTCCACAAGTCCTTTAAACCACAGCAAATTCAGATCACGTCTGACTCTGATGAAGTGAACTTGACTCCATGGATTCTGGATTTGTAATGGGGAACAGCCTGAAGGCATCTGTTACTCACACACATACAAGATCAGCTCTCTTGCACAATGGTTAATATAACAGAGTTCACATTCTGATGTAGTGAAAGAGAAACATAAGTGAAAGTAATAAACAGTAACAAGTTAGGTTACAAACCCTAAAAAAAGAGAAGTGACTGATAATTTCTGACGTCTGTAGTCTGTATAGTAATTCCTTACTCATCCTATGTCAATCTTTATCTGTAGGAAAAAAACAACCCTTTCCCTCTACTTAACTTTTGGCACTACAGAATCATTGGTCTTCATTGTGACACCACAGGAAATCTAAGAGACAGTCTGCCTCAACCACCACTGATAATATATTTAATTTTAATACACTGTTAGTAATCACACATGATTGTCCAGCAACTGATCTATGCAGGCTACTAATAATGTATGGTATGACAGCATCAAGTGTGCATGAGTGGTGGCGCAGTTGGAAAGTGCTGGCGACCCCGTCATCTTGGTTAGTCAAGTTTGACAACTACGACAATTTCCAGAACTATTACCACAGTAACAGCAGCAAAAGCTTGCCAAACATTTAAAATACACTAATTAAATATCCCACTAATAGTTAGCAATACAGCTGTCATTTAGGCGTAGGCCTATGCAATGTAAATAAATCCTGTTTTCTACCTTTAAAACATTGTAGTTGAAGGTGCGAATGTTGGACGTTCTCTGAAAGGTGTAAATCACTTTACATGTGCATTTGCGACCATCGAACATTGGAACCTTTGCATTTAAGCATTTACAGTTCTAAAAAAAAAAAAAAACTCTTACTTTACAAAATACATCTTACTATCTATGCTTGCAATCAATTAATGCATCTGTGATTAATTACAATTAAAAAATCCAATAAAATCCATGGTGATTTGAATACATTTTCCAAAATAATTCACAAATTTGATGGATATGCTTTATGTTTCGGAAATTTTTAAAGATTTCCATACTAAGTTTTTACCACGTACTATATTTGTATACTCTAGCACCATGGTGAGACTGATCTGAAACAGCACACCAAACTCCTCTCTGAATGATAACTAAAACAAAGTAACATTCACACAGTTAACCCTGCAGATCAACCCTTAACCCATTTACATTCTCAAAGGTAAGAAAAATAAACCACGGTTTGTGAGTATTACAACTTCATAGCAGAGTCTGTCAATGTGTTTAACAATTTATTATTGGCCTGTGAAAGATCATGTTTGGCAAGCAAAGGGAAATGGCCTATGACCCTGAAGGCCATGTTTGGCCTTCCTCATGACTATGAGAACTCATGAGCAGTGCTGCAAAGCCTCATGGGATATGCTGTCAGTTCTGCCTATAGGCATGTTTCTTTCTCATGAACTTCAGCATTAGGTTACAGCTGAGGCTTCAAATCCACCTACAATGCATATGGAACATCAGATGGGTTGCTTTGACATCAAATAGGGCATATTTTTATGATGATGTTATTTTCACTTAAATGTGATCAATGAGAGTCATATTTAATTTGAATGTCCAAGAAAATACAGTTTTGCCCTTAATATTTTTAACAGTGCAGTTATGGATTTGTTGTGAGCAAATAAATGTTCTTTTCTCAGCAGAAAGTAGTTCTATATTAAGGAGGGGAGGGATTGACCTCGGAGTGACAGCTTTGGTCTTCGTCCTGAATGATTCTTGTTTACCCAGAATCCACTCTGTTTACCCAGAGGTCCTGCAGTGAGATGGGCATTCATCACATTCACCTGGGCTCGAAAACCAGCAGATGATTTGACGTATGTGTGTGTGTGTGTGTAAGAGAGACACAGAAAAAAAACATTTCAAGAAATACTGTACCATAAATACTTAGCACCTTTATTTTTTTAAAGTGTATGTAATATAATGACTATTTGTGTAATAATTAAAAATTGACTAGGCTATTTTACCTAATATTTATATAGTGTAATGCACTGGTAGTAAAAAATTAAGTCTTTTACTTTGTGAAGTTCATAATTGTAGCATTTGCTAAATGAATTAATTGAAGCAGTTGTTTTTGTTTTTATACCAATAAAAGCATTCTTGTTCTTGTTAAATCATTATAATAAATAGCAACAGTGCATAACACATCATATTGTAAACAAAATGGAGAATTAACAATGCATGAAGCAAACTCACCTAGTATGCCTTGCCAACAGATCCTATTCAATATCTTTATTCCTGTCACATTCCTGCTCATTCATATACTATTTTCCACAGTGCAATGAAACATGACAGTTTAGCACTCCACAATTTAATAATCGTAATCAATTTTATACAATTTCTTAAAGTAAAATGTATAAATATGCATGTAAAATGTAAATGTCTATGACAGTCTGAGCACATTTCAGTTCACCTCCAAGATGCATTACTGCTCTCAATATAATAACTTAATTGCAGTGTATTAGTATAGCGTTTTTTCCTTTCAAAATCTAGCTCACATCTTGTTGTGATGTGAACATACAGGTGTGTGTGTGTGTGTGTGTGTGTGTGTGTGTGTGTGTGTTTGTGTGTGTGTGTGTTTTAAGGCTTTTATATAGAAATGTACAATTTGAGTGTGCCCAAAAGCACTGACGTCCAATTAGGCACTGAAGAACATTTAGAAGCCCTAATGTACACATCTGCACGCGCGCACACATGCATACACACATACACACACAAAGTGCTAATGTGTGCATTACCATTTTCCTGACATTGCGAGGCCATTAGTGGCTGGTTGACTGGCTAGTATAATAGACCGGGATACTAATTCAAGAGGTGAACTCCGCTTCTGATTAGGGGGATGAGGAGGTGTGTGCACAGAAAAGGCTCACACAAAAAAATAGGACAGTTTTCTTTTGAAGAACAGCAGCCGGCGCATACACAGACAACAGGTATTAGCTGACGAGTCTGAACATGTTTACTTCCTTGCTTTTAATTCCCACTATTTCACCAGTCACGTTCTTTGGAAATGTGTCAGCCTTCCAACGGGTTCGATGACATTTCCTGGGCGCATCACTACAGTCTTCAGGCTTACTTTTCCAGTTTCGAGGGAATTGTGGAAAAACGCCCGTAAATTCCATTGTGTAATGGGTGACAAAATCAATAACCGTTAGACAAGAACAGGGACTACCCCCTTCAGTTTATAAATTAGGCCACATTCCTTCCATGTTTAAGCTTCCTTACTTCTTTTTATCTATTAAATGCTTCATAAACCAATTAATTCACAAAACAGAATTGTACTAAACAGACAAGCAGACTATTATGCATGCATTTGCCATTAAAGGTTAACCGCCCCCTTGACACAGGCTTTGACACTTGGACGTTGGTCTAAAGTGACATCAGTGTGTCATTGGAGGTTGTCTAAATGTTGTATGGCTGATTGGGGTCTGTTGGTGTGTTGCACATCTCTTTTCTACTTCAGACTCTATTGTAATGTATATGACCACCACAGACAGCCTACTTTTCCATTTTAGATGCTTACAGTATGTCCGATTAGAACAAAATCTCCCAACCTGCGCTGAGAATTCGTGTTTACAAATTGGAAAAGGAGCAGATGTTGCACCCCAAATGTTTTTTTATCAAATCATATTGTGGTTAACCCACAGTGACAGTGGCAGTCATAGTGAATTTAAGATGTATCTGAGAAGCAACTGGGAGCTTCTCAACAGTGTTTGCAGACACAGTCAAGAGGTGATGATTGTGTCTCTGTGCATCTGGTCTGGGTTGACTGGTTGAATGGCTGCCCCCGCAGCTCACAGTCTGAAAGCACTGACATCTGGCCCCCTCACACACCTACATGTTTACTTCAATTAACAAGCTCCACACACACTTACGTGTTGTAAAGGCTGGCACACATTCAAAGCTTGCTTTTGCACAACAGCTTTCAAACACAAACACCACCAGTGGATGGAGCTTGCATGCATGTGAGGAATCTGACAATACCAACATTTCACATTTCAGTCCTTACAACTAAATAAATATGGTGACAACTTAAGACTCTTTCAGAAACAAGCAGGCAAATACATCATGCTAAATTTTACAAAGACAGTCTCTATGTGTTTTTCTATTAAGAAACTTGATCTAAATAAAAGATTTAAAATTAACTTGCAAAATGAAAAAATTCAATCTGTAACAGAATTCACATACCTTGGATTGGTTATAGATCCTCAACTTAATTTTACTAAACATATCAAGAAAATCTCTAAAACAATACAAAGAAATCTCAACTGTTTTAAATTAATCAGATACTATATACCAAATCAGGCTGCCCTACTGTACATGCATGCTATGGTGTTTTCACATATTTCATACTGCATGACAGTTTGGGGGCAAGCAGCTCCGTCTGCAACAAAACACATTGGTTCACTTTACAATCGAGCAATAAAAATTATGGATAAAAAGCCAATCCGCTATCATCACTGTTACATACTGGAGAAATATAAAATATTAAGCTTTGAAAGCTTTAGTAATTTATGTTTCCTAAAGTTAATCTTCAAGTGTATTAATAATTTAGCACCTGAGCCTCTTAGTAAATTTATTGAAATACAGAACAACCAAAGAGTTCCTAGAACTAGTACAAATCATAACTGTACAATACCATACTGTAGGACAAGCTTTGCACAGACTGCCTTTTCTGTTAAGAGCTGTAGGCTATGGAATGCATTACCATCTGATATTAAGGCCATATCTGACTTCAAAAAGTTCACTTCTAGGATTAAGCTCTGGCTAAAGACAAATCAAAATTGTATACATTTTTAATTGTTGTTATAATTGTGTATGATTAGGTATGTATGTATGTGTATGTGTATATGTGTATATCTATATATACATAGTTTTGTAGTATTTCTTGTTTTTATGTATGTATTTGTTTTATAATGTTCTTAGAAATGCCCAACCAGGGACAGGAGTTGAAAATTAGCACTAGCTATAATCTCTATATGCTGCACATCAGTTACAGGCTTTGTATTGTAACTATGTTTGCTTGTATGGTCCCTGTTAAATAAACTTTAAATAAATAAATAAATCAAAAGCATGCAGTACAGTTGTATATAAAATACACATAGTTTACCTTGCTACTTAAAGGAACACTCCACTTTATTTTGAAAATGAGCTCATTTTCCAACTCCTCTTAGAGTTAAACAGTTGAGTTTTACCATTTTTGAATCCATTCAGACAATCTTCGGGTTGGTGGTAGCACTTTTAGCTTAGCATAGCATAGATCATTGAATCTGATTAGACCATCTTAGCATCATGCTAAAAGATGACCAAAGAGTTTCAATATTTTTCCTATTTGAATAATCTGTTCTGTAGTTACATTGTGTACTAAGGCTGACGGAAAATGAAAAGTTGTGATTTTCTAGGCCGATATGGCTGAGAACTATTTACTTCTCACATGGGTTCAGCAAGCGCAGTGATATTACGCAGCACCTGAAAATAGTGGGGACTGCGCCTTTCTATTAGCCTAGAAAATCACGTCAAGTTTTAAATAGGAAAAATTTCAAAACTCTTTGGTCATTTTTGAGTGAGATGCTAACGGTCTAATCAGATTCAATGATCAATGCTAAGCTAAGCTAAAAGTGCTACCACCAACCCGGAGATTGTCTGAATGGATTCAAAAACAGTAAAACTCAACTGTTTAATTCTAGGGGAGTTGTAAAATGAGCCTATTTTTTTAAAAAAAGTGGAGTGTTCCTTTTAGGGGTCAATTAAACCAGATGTGTTTTAATTCAAGTACTTAGCTAATCATTTATTTTAAACAGCTATGCAAGATTTACTTGCACCTTAGGGTTGTGCCAATAGACGAGTATTGTGTATCGACAATAGTCAAAGATATCGCCTGTGCCCTTTGTCTTTGAGGATAGCAAGACAATTAATATTTTTAGGCTAGTATTATTATCTAATAAATATTAGGGCTCATTTGTCCCATGCATCACATTTCCTTTTACTCTCTTTTTTTTCACAGCGTTGTGCAACCAATCACACGTGATTCTGTTAGTTTAGAATGCAATGGCCAGTCAGAGGCGTTCAGATTAGTCATTGCTGAAACACCGCTGACTGAATTCTGCTCTCTTGCGAATTTTCACATCATAAACAAACACACCATAAAGTGCAGATGTACTGTGTAAGTATAAGAGATAACTTTGCTGATTATAATGGGAGTGTCATTTTTAAGTGCAAAAACTCACGCTAGACTGAAGTCAGTGATGTTCTTTAATAATGTAAATGCTATTTGCTCGTTTTCTGTAGCTGTAAGTGAGGAAATGTAAGCATTATAACTAGTAACTTAGGTTTTTATTCAGTTGTGATCGTGTTAAATACAAAATCAGTCTTATTGAAAATATTGTATGACATGATATCCATATGCTACTTAAAGCTGCTGTCGGTAACTTTTGACGCTCTAGCGGTTAATAAACAGAACTGCTTGCGTCTTGCGGAAGAACATCGTAGCCGGATCTACTTCTCTCTGTTTATGTCTATGAAGAATCACAAAGGTACTGGGTTACTCCGCCGCGGTACCCCCGAAGCAATCTAAAATATTCCGAATATAAACACTTATTATAGGTGAACCCTAGTGATTCAGGACGAGCTAAAAACACGGTTTGGAAAATGGATTCATGGTGTACTCACTTATTATATACATTTTGTAAATTTTGAACACAAAAAAAGTTACGGACCGCAGCTCTGATTGGTTGTTTCTTACCGGGAGCGGTAACTGCAAATGGCAATAGGACCAGTGGGAGGAGCCAGAGGAGCTTGATTTTTTCACAGATTATCTGTCTCATATTCTACTGTCAGGACATAATGACAGGTTTAACAAATATGCAAAAAAAAATACATTTTTACAAAAGTTACCAACTGCAGCTTTAACTAAAAAGATATAATGTGTAGTTAATAGATTACACTAGGATGCTTTTAGCCTTAGCCCCACTCTGGCTATGAAACAAAGTAAATAATAAAATAAATTGGTGTAAAATGGTGTTTTGGCGATCTTACAGACTGACAATAGGATGGTATAACTGTAGAGCATATTGCCCAACACTACTTCAAATTGCTACAAACCACAACAGCTGACTTAAAAGAAGATATATATATATATATATATATATATATATATATATATATACTTATATTTGCTCTAGTGCTTCATGTGGCAATGAATATTATATAAACACTGCTGCTTTTTGCAAGCATAAACATGAAACACTCAAGTTGTCCTGGCTCTATTATTTGTCTTTTTGTTTTTCTCTTTACTTTATTTGAATCATTTTGGATGTATTTTGAAGTCACATTGCCAAAATTCTCCCCAAGGAGTGAGACATAAGGCTCCTGGATTTTTTTAAAACATCTGACAAGGCACACGTTGGCCGTTACGTATTCCCCTCTAAGTGCTAAGTGCAATCCCCTGTTTCCACTTGCACACCAACAACTCGGTCCATCTGTTCTGTGTAACTTCAATGGAAAAAGAAAAGGCCTTAAATATTAAGTGTTTTTTTTTATAAGCATTGTAACTTAATACTATTTAAGGATAAGGCCTGATATTACTAGCGCAATAATTCACTTTTTCCACACGAAGGCCAAGATAAACAACATACTAGTGTAGAGTATTTCTCTCTCTGACAGTATGTCTGTTTGGCTGTTCTGAGGTCAGTACAGCAGGCCGTTATGCATTTGTAATTAATTCAAGATAGTTATTATCTTGATGCATTAACTCGGACATCACACGGTGAGAACGGTCTTCACAGTGTGTAGTGTTTTATTTTCTTTTATGACTCTGTGGTCACAATCTGTGACTGCAAGACAACCCAAAAATTATTAAAGGGGTCATATGATGCTTTTTTAAAGATACAAAAGATTATTTTGTATATTTGGTGTAGCAGAATATGTTGACATGCTTTAATGTTTAGAAAAAACATTCTTTTTCAAATACTTTATATTATTGTAGGTATATTGTATACTGTATATTATTGTATGCCCTGCCTTTCTCAAACGCGTCATTTTCTACAAAGTCCCTCCTTCTGACAAGCACAGTCTGCTCTGATTGGACAACTGACCCAGTGCATTGTGATTGACCGAACACTGCAAGCACTCGTCGGACATGTAACGCCCCTTTTCATAATAGCAATTTTCATCTTTCAAAATAAATGTAAAGACAGTTAAAATGCCCTTAGTTTTACCATCAGTTCAAGCCTGAAAGGTTAACAGAATGGCGTGACAGACACAGTGATGAAGCTTGAATGTTTTTGCAGTACACAAGCCACAGATGCATTTACTTTCAGAAAGGCCAAATAAAGTGCTTTTGCTTTGACCTCGAAACACACAGCATCTCCCTGACATAAATGCTTCAACACTAACTACGGTTACTGAAACCATGCCTTCTTTCTTTGCGTGAACATTTGGGCGGCATTACACAAATATTTCCACATAGTGATGTAGACATGTGGGGTCATGTTTGAACGAGCCGTTTTAGGGGGGGCATGGCAGAGTCTTTAATTTGATAAAGAATATCTCTTTGGATTTGAGACTTTAGTCTTTGCAATTTTACAGATCTTCTTCAAGCACCAAGAGCTTGTTACACTCTAAAGAGAAAAGAAAAATTGAAATCGCATCACATGACCCCTATAATAAGTCTTAAGCAGACATAGCTACAGTATATGAGTTTACACAATTTGCAGTGTTGCAAGATGCATTATTCTGCTAACTGAGGCACTCTAATACTTAATGAAGCTAAAGTCAATGTCCTCACCCTCTATCCAGCTGCTGCAAATTTCCCCCCATGCGGTCGTAAGGGGACTCAAGCAGAGTTAAGCACACTGCCGGGCCACCTGAGATATCTAAAGAGCTTTCTCCTCAACTACATTTTCCCCTCCAGAGACGCCAAAAAGCAAGAACTTGTATTCCAAGGAACACCACGTTCCTGTCCAGTGCTGTAAGCTGCTAAAAATAACTTCAGCTGTTAATAACAAACTGGTTTGAGGATGTATCTGGACAAGTACAGACACTGCACATTCAAAAAAAGTGCTTATAATATATATATATATATATATATATATATATATATATATATATATATAATGCTTGCAATAATATACATGCCATTCAAACGTTTGAAGTTGATGAAGATTTTGAATGCTTCCTGTGAAAACAGTAATAATGTGAACTTAAAAGAACTGTTTTCTATTTGATTATATTTTAAGATGAATTTATTCCCATAACACAAAGTTATTACTCCAGTCTTCAGTGTCACATAATGCTTTAGAAATCATTCTAATATGCTGATTTGTTGCTCAAAAAATCTTATCATCGTCAATTAATCATCAATTTAAGCACACTGTGCTGCTAAATATTTTTGACTATTTAATGTTCAAAAATATAAATCATTTGTAACTTTATGTGTTTTTACTATCAGTTTAATGTGTCTTATTGTTCCCATAAGTGTGTTTGGGTGTAAAAACAGCTTGATAATGTACATTAAACACTTCATGGGGATTAAGGACCCCTTCTCTTCACGTCTGGGCCATGTTCACCCTGTATGGGTTTATTTTGTGATAATGACAGCCCTGTAAACATTATCTCTTAAAATTATTATTATTTTTTTTTAATTTCCACTCATTCGCTGAGATCAGTTCGGCTGCCACCAAAAGCAATGCAATGACCAATATGAATTTTTAATGTTTTTATTTTTTGAGCACTTTACACAGGATAACGGACAGAGCTTTTCTTAAAAATCAAAATCAGTCTCTCCTGGAGATACTATCCACTCATTCAGAGTTCATAATGATACAAATATAATCATATGTACCCAATAGTGTCATTACAGACAATGGGCATTCTGCTTCCAGATTTCATTAATGCCGTAAACTGGCAGAAATCTGTGTCCAGTTCGTTCAGACCCGTGTGGGATTTATAGAAGAACGGCATTTTGTGCTGTACGTCAACCTGGCAAGAAAATCGTTTGGGAGCCACAATTGAGTTGCTCAGTTTTGTAACATCTGACGACTTTCTTCTCCCATCAGCACTTCGTGAAATCCCAGCTATTCTCCGTTTGACGTTAACCAAGAAGTCTTTAGTGAAACTGCGTCCAGAACTGTGCTTTTGTTCTGCTTGTTCCGGGCATTCTGGTAAGTCCATCCAGTTCTGAATGAGATCAGCAAAACTGTTGTCTCCCAGCACCAGCGGCTGTCGGTTACGTCCGCGTGTCAGTAGTGAATTAGTCCAGTCATCAGGGTCACTCGTGGTCTCAAATGATGTCCAGCTCTCTAAGCAAGCGTCAGAGGTGGACTTAGGACGCACTCGGTTGTTTGGAGGCTGGTTGGTGCGAAGACATGCGGACGAAGATACTCGGATGTTTTTGGTGCGCCGTAACACCACACCTTCATCCTGCCAGGAGGCTTCAGAGTATCCCGAATCAAACTCCAGACTCTGCTCGCTGCTCGGTGAGCTAACAGCGGACGGGCCACCCGCAGAGTCCTCCTCTTCTAAAGAGCTAGACAGACAACAGGCAGAGTCGTAACTGCTCGCCTCACTGGCGTCGCTGATCCTCAACCGTGCTCGCCGTTCCCGTTGGGCTATCAGCTGCTTACAAGCACGTAACCTCACTGGAGGACCGACAGGGGGCGCCACGCAGCTCCGCCGCAAATGCTTCAGATCCTGCAGGGATCGCATCATATAACGCATCTGTTCCCGCAGACAGTCGCTTGATTCCTGCAGACACAACTGCAAAAAGACAGAAAGACAGGTAAGACTGGTGCGTGCAAAATCTCAGATTATAAAACACAAATTGGTACCTCATTTGAAAAATGCAGATTTAAGAACAATTCTATGATAAAAGTCTTCGTAATAAATATATTTCAATAATAAAATAATATAATTTGAAATAAAATAACATTAAAAATATATTTGTACTAGATTGAAAAATTATAATAATTATAAATTAAAATTATATTATTACACATCTCATAAAACTGCTATATATAATGATTATATTAAAAAAAACATATATATATATATATATATATATATATATATATATATATATATATATATATATAAATGTATTAAGCATATATATAAATAAACATAACACACATACATACACACATATATATATATATATATATATATATATATATGTGTGTGTGTGTGTGTGTGTGTGTGTGTTATGTTTTTTTTAATATATATGCTTAATACATTTGATAAATGCTATTTTTCTTGTTACATATATAAGCTTAATACATTTGATAATTTTTTTTTTCTTGTTATACATATTAATATTACTTAATGTTAGGCAATAATTACAAAAAAATAAAAAAGCATCTACACGTACAATTTGAGTCACCCTCCCTTTGATTTAGTTTTCCTTAGATTGACTAATCGTGTTCCTTGGACAGGCTTGGACCTGCATGAGCTCTGTTAGAGAGGGCATGGCTCTATTTGTCTGGAGGAGCTGAAAAAACTCTCTATTCTAGGTAGAGGGCAACCGATGAATGCACATCATGTGGACACACTCACGCCCTGCTATCAAAAGGATGGATGACTACTACCTTCACATTAAAATCAGTTAGAATAAACCTGTTACTAACCACACCTGTAACACTTCTTTTCAATAGAGTAATTACCACACCTTCTATCTGTACTGTCAGATGCATGTACACAAACATTCACACAAATCATAATCAAAAAACGGAAGAGCATAGCTTACTTAATAGAGTCAAAAGCAATTTAAATACAAACTACATATTGCATTTAAGAGTAAAGCTGGTTCATGGACATTAAAATCTAGAAAAATCTGAATCAAATACTTGGTTACATCAAAGAAAACCAGGAAAATATGATCTCATGAGTCTAAGATTAACAGTCTCAAAGGGTTCACTATAGGCAACAAGCTAGTCTTACCTCAAAAACAATGCTACTGCCATGCTTGATATTTTCATAGTTTGCAATTGAGAAATGAACCGAAAAGCCCAAATGCATTTTTTTTTTTTTGTGATAACTGAACCCAAACGAAAAAAGCACAATAATACAAAGAGCCTAATCCAGTTTCATTTGTCTAAATATCTTAATTAAAGTCTAATGCATGATTGTTTCAACACAAAAGTCTTCCACTTTTGGGAAACTTTTCTGCCGTTTTGACAGATAAAGAACTGGCATGTATTTTTCTTTAAACATATTTGATTAAATAATCACATGTTTGCAGCAATAGTAGCATACACACAGGGTTGATCGACTGCCATTATTTCTATGCACAGATTAGCATGGGCTACAGATGTCATCCCATATGCTGAAATTTCAGCAACGGACATTTCTTTACAGTAACTAATCCTTTCGGAACATAATGTAAAGTGATGTCCAATCAGGGCAGTTTTACTGAGTAAACAATCTATGGTAATTAACAATACAAAGCCCTGATGAGTGTGGCAAGATGATGATTTGGAGGCATGCTTACCATGATCCTGGAATGATGACAGTCCAATCTAGTAATTTAGATACTCCTGAAATAGAAATAAATGTTTTATGAAACATGTTTTGCATAAGTAATATAAAACAATATGAATTAGTTGCTTTTTTGGATTTGAGTAAGACATAAGTAACTTTTATCAGATAAAAATAATGCATGAAGCGGATCAAATTCAGAATCATGACTTGCACTTACATTTGTTTTGAGGATGAAACCTTCAGTACAGTCCAGACTGTGCAGATGTGGCTCTTGTGACTCAAACTCCAGATCATAAGCCCCTCAAAGCTCATATGTGCGTCTGTGTCATTCCAATATGCGCGTCTCAGCCAATCACAGCGCAGCATCGCGGCGCCATCCAATCAAATCATCTTACCAGGAGCCAATCACAGCTTGACTGAAATCTGAGCGCTCATTTCCTCCCTCTCTCAAATTATGAAAACTACCAAAGTACTAGACAATATCTGTTTCAATATGATAATCACGTTATCTATCTATCTATCTATCTATCTATCTATCTATCTATCTATCTATCTATCTATCTATCTATCTATCTATCTATCATTTAAACACAAGTCAAGTCACTTTTATTTATATAGTGATTTATACAGTGCAGATTTTAAAAGTAGCTTCACGTTAATAAAATGCCAATCTAAATAATATAAGTATTTAAAGTATTATAAATAAATAGTAGCTATTATTTACGACTCTATATAATCAAATGGTTATGTGGTTTCATTTTCTACATTATTTTAATTGCTGTTCTTGCATATATTAGTGATAAAGGAGGAGAAACGAGCATCGAAGTTTAAAATGTTGAAGGGTGCACAATATACCAGCCACAAGTAGCTAAATGGATGCCTTAATGTTCATTTGCCAATACTAGTAATATTGTGTGCCAAAAATAGAATTTATACAGCTTAGCAGCACTGTTTGCATCATTAAAAGACCACATCAGCTAAAATCTACGAATACATTTAGGTCTTCGCGCAAATTTGCAAACGTGAGAATCAGAGTTGATTTTTCCCATCTTTATTTGAATCTTTAATAAAATACACAGCTGTTCCATATACGAAATTAAATTAATTTATTTACCTGTTATCATCATGTTACTTGATAAAGTTCAACGTGTGACCATGTGAGATGTGAACAGTCAGTGATTCACAGCGCGGCGCGCAGCGCCCTCTGGCGCTCGGAGGAAGCGCTGCCTCTATTTTGAGAATCGATTCTTTGTATGATAAACAGATTTAACAATGATTAATTCAAGAGCCAGAGCCATCGAACAACGCACAAATGTTTCAGAAAATAACTGAGCTCTGAAGAAAGACTAGTACACTGAAATTCCCACAAGGCCTGGGTTTGATGCTGTTTATTGTAATTAGAGTAAAATCCTCCCATTTTCGTGTCTCCATTCTTTATTTTTCTCCCAACCTAATCTGGGACACAGTAGATTAAATTAGAACTGTGTGGACTATCAGGCTCACACAAAAACTTGACTGGACAATAACACTGATTCTTTTGTCATACAAAGCTGAAATGTGGTAATCCAATTTACATACAGAATAGGAAAAAGTGTGAGCTGTTGACTATACATGCAGTTCCACCCTTTGTGTTTAATGATGGCCACTTCACTTCACCCAGGCTGATCAACATATTTGCCTGAAGCAATAGACTTTACTGTACGAGGTTACATAGGTGCTAAGCACACATTCCATCAGTACCTTGGGCATGTCTTCAAGATTAATTTCTTTATTTGCCTTCATCAAACAGAACCTTACACTAACCCAACAAATACTGCTTAGATTTATCTGTTGGTGTTCATGATGACAATAACCTACAAGTCTACAATCAGTTTTCAAAGTTTGGCTTGACCAGATTGGCTCTTAAATAAACGACTTTAATTTGTTTTGGTTGTAATTCACACTTCCATGCAATCAAAGCAGTGTAAAACAAATATTTTCCAGTCTCCAAGGTCACCTAAGAAATTCATTTCAACTTTACCAGCACTTTCTAAACAGAAATATATTGGCTACCAGTGTTTGTTGTGTCTTCTTCTTATCCCTGTCTAATAATTCTCTTTATCCAGCATTAGGTTTTTATCAGTATATCATCAATTAAATATAATATTTGGTAGTATTTTATATTTAATATTTAATGATGCAATATCTTTTTTTTTTTTTTTATGTAGTGTGATTTTACGATTTTTCCAGATCTGTGGTGGTAAAGGACAAAGCAGGATCGAACTGCAGTGGTCTGAAGGTCGTGAGGGTATTCCTTTGACTTCCTGTAAGTTTCTTTCAATGCATAAAAAGTGCATTAATGGCAATATCTATAAGACATTTCTAATGGACTACTGATTCAAATGTTTTAAGATAACAGTATCATACTTTTCCGACAGTTTTTCCATGCAGAACCAAGGGTCTGATGTTTCCGTGTACAGAATCTGTTCAAGCAAATCCAAACATTTCCTCCACCTAGATTTGTCTCCCTCTTGTGACTGAAATGTCAAACACATCTTAAGACACTTGTGACATGCTAAGAACAGCAAACGTTTTTTTTTTTTTTTTTTTTCATTCTTTTGATTTAATGGTTTTTTGATGGTGTCATCAGGACAGCATATAATCTGGATTTGGAAACTGAGAGCTCATCAACCCAGATTGTTCACTTGGTTTGAGTCTTTAGTACAGGGGTCACCAGACACGGTCCTGGAGGCCGGTTAGATCCCCAACGTGGAACATCGTAGTTGTGGTGTAAGCAGTTGAATGAGACTGGCCCTTTAAATCCCTCCAGCTGCCCATCTCAGGCATCTCCGGATGAGACTCGGGTTTCACCAATGATCCAATCAGAGGTGAGATCATATGGATCATTCCAATTTAAATGCTGATGAATGGTCCATTATACTCGAAACAAACATAATTTTAAATGATTATTTCATTCACCCACCACAATAATTACATTTTCAAGTTACATCATTCTGGTTTTCTCAGAACCCAGTACCATAAATTTGGAGGAAAAGCAGGATTTTGACCAGGATGTGGACGGAATCAAACAACAGACTGGAGCTACTGAGGTCACTCTAAAAGCTCAGGTCAGGCATGTTATGCTACTAAATTAAGATAAGCATTTAGATAAAACTAACTTATTATCGCTTGAAGCTTTAAAGAGTAAACTACAAGTGGGGCCCAGATTTTACACCATGATATAAAGTTAATAATAAAAAATGTTCACAAAACTTTTCTTTTTATGTATTACACGTGTATTACAACTTGCTATTGTACTGAAGTAAACAAAAAAAAGTCAACAACAATAAAAAAAAAAATTCTTAAAACATTTTTGAAATATTTTTGCATTTACTACAAAATGTTAATGCATAAATGTAAAATGTCAAACAAATACATTGTACAAAATCAACAAAATGCCTATATAAGATTTTTTGAAATGTATCAAAATGTGCATTGCACCGTTTAATTATTATACGAGTAAACAAAAATATCCTTAAAATGGCCTTTTAATTTTGTAAAATTATTATGAACTTCATAAGCAAAATAATATGAACATTTAATAACATGATATAGGCATTGACAATTTTGTAAATACATAAACCACAGCAAAACATAAAAACAAGAAATAGACACTGACCTAAATAGTGTATTAGCCATATTGTCAAGTGACAGATTAAAAATATTTGATTGATTTGAAATGTTTATGCCTATTTATTTTGCTGCATATTTATACTACACCGCATATTGTATTGTCACCACCCATCCGTTGAGATTCTCTTTCCAGAATGTGTCAAGATTGACGCTGAAGTGAACATGATTCTTTTCTTCTTTTGCTGCAGAATATGAATGATAAAGTTCCCGTGTGTGACCCACTCAAATACATCCTTCATCTTCTCTACCCTGCTGCCTGGAGATCCCATGACCACCCTCAGCTGCACAGACCCTGATAGAGACCCCCTAACTGTCACCATCACCAATGATAACATCATCAGCTCTATTTTGACTCCCAACAGCAGAACTTCCGCTGTTATACAGCAATGTTCTCAAAAGTGCTGTTGTGCACGGTTTCCAAAACTTCTTCTCACTTTCATCTCCATTGAGCTGTGGATATATCAAATATGAATGCTTAGCAATAGCTGACACTCGCTATCTCTTCTAGTACAGATGCATGTATCCGAGTGGATGTGTCTGTTCTCTCCAGACAAGGGCACCACAGGTATAACGGTGTTGAGTGAGTTATGGGATTCTGTGGTCAGTATAACACACCGGTGTTGCCATACAAAATCTTTGTGTTTTCAAATTTCTTTAGGGGCCATTTACACAGAATGGATTTTTGAGTTTACATGAGACACTAAAAACATATATGTAGTGTACGTTTGCATTGAAAAGCAATGGAAAGAAGCACAGTGGAAGGCAAAAATGTGGTTATGTGTGAACAGTCCCTTAGGACAGGGGTCACCAGACTCAGACCTGGAGGGCCAGGGTCCTGCAGAGTTTAGCTCCAGCCCATTAAACACTCCTGAAGCAGCTAATCAAGGTCTAGGTGCTCAGTTCTGCAGGAAATTCAAATGCATTCAGTTACATTACATAAAGTAACTGAACAAGTTACACTACTCATTACATTTCAGATAGGGTAAGTTGTAATCTGTAACCCATTACATAGAGCTCACCAGTGCTATATTCATTATAAAAAAATAAAAACATTATGTTGCTTACAAAAAATGTTTAGTCGTGTAATGCAGAGCTCAATTTATTAAACAAATAATGAGTTTGTCATGTTTTTGTTTCGGTGAAGAAACATCAACAGCATCAGGTGAGAATGTCAAAGTGCGACATAAAGTACTGCTAGGTCTGTTTATGAGATGTAAGATTATGTAGCCTAGATTTAGTTGTAAAACTTTAACTGTATAAGCTCATTGAAGTATAATTAATCACTTCACAAATCAGTCACTAGATGGCGGTGTCAGTCTGTCCAAAAAAGAAAACCTCTTAACTCTCCAAACCCTAATTTACTTCAGAACTTAAAGAATATTTCATTGTACGGGTTTAATGGAAAAAGCCGAAGACCCAGGTTAGACGTTTACAAATGAATTTAATTATAATTTCGAGAAGCATTTGTTCTGAAGTGGTGATTGATTGACCAGAGATGATCTTCTGATGTCTTTCAGCAGGACGGAGTTACTTGTTTAATCCAGCAACAGGGGAGCATCGTCGGCTGGAAGCTCGTCTTCCTGCGATTTGATCTCAGAAAAGAAATTAATCTTAATGTTCTTAATTAATTAAGTTAGTTAATGTTCTTACAGACCTCTCCAGGTAATGGATATCCAAAATCAGCCAGAGTACAATACGCTAAAATAAGAAAATGTTCAAGTTGATGCCCTACAGCAAGCCCTTAAATCCGTATTTAATTACTGCGACTGGATAGCAAATTAATTATTCAGTCACTGATGTGAACTTATTAACCTCCAAAAAAAAGTACACTTGAAATAAAAACCACAGCTGGCAGAGTTTTATCTAGTGAATGAACTTTTATTTAAATTAAACATTATATAGGACTTTGAAAAGAAGTTTAATCTTTACCAAAATAAAAGAAAAGAAACAAAAGCACTACCCTTTTTTATCATTTAGATTTCCATTATTATTACTATTTATTCTTACATGTGAAAATTCTGGAGAAGAAATGTTTACGTACAGTAGGACAACTTGGGGGAAAATAAAGTCCATTGTAAACGGAAGTCAAGGCACAAACAGAATGCTAGAAAGAAAAAACGGGAAGATAGAAGAGAAGAGAAAGATGGTTAGACTGTTACGTACTTTAAATATCAGTTACATTTTAGCATTTCTTTCCCCATTTGTGAAGCTTTTTTTGTACTTTTTTTATTATTCTTTTTTTTTGTACTTTTTAAAATGTAATCTTAAAAAGGAATGTTACGCTGATGTGAACTGATTACTTGTATTGATATATTTGCTATCTGCTATCATGCAAGACAACGCTCCGTTTAGCTATCAACAAGGACGTCATGTAAACATCGTAAAAAAAGCGCTTTCCTTTTTCAGTCCTATATCCAATGCCTGCTTGTTGTTAAAAAAATTAGCATTACACAATTAAGTTTATTAAAATATGCACATCAGATTCTCTAGAGTGAAATAAAAGCATCATTTATATAAAAAAATTGGCTCTGCTATTTCTCAAAAAAAAAAAAAAAAAAGAACAAAAGAATAGAAAATAAACAACAAAAATGGACAAAGGATAATACGACAGTGGGTGATTTGTTGTCATAGCACAAGGAGTTAATAACACAGATGTTAAATGTCAAACACAACGCTGGGACAGGGGAGGGAGGGAGAACAGAGGCTAAGCTCGTTGGCAATCATTGAAATTGTGTCGGGCTCCGTCATGTGGAAGCAGGAGTCGTGGTTGGCCAGTGCAGATGCTCAGGATGTATTCCACCCCTACTTCCTCTGCTCATTAAAACTGTTCATGTAATCTGAAAGAGGAAGAGAAATCAGTTGCTAGTAGTGTGGAAACCACAGGAGTCCAGTTAGTTTCAGTAATCAGCTTGCTCGTACCTTGATTCGTCTTCCTGTTGTGGGGCTCTAGAAGAGACCACAGTCCTTTAGGTTGTTTTTGATGATGACGTCGGTGACCGCGTCGAAAACGAACTGCACGTTCTTCGTGTCTGTGGCACAGGTGAAGTGAGGGTAAATCTCCTTGGTTTCTTTCTTCTTGTTCAGGTCCTCAAACTTGAGGCGGATGTAGTCGGAGGCCTCGTCGTAGTTGTTGGCACCTTGTTGAGAGGGGGATAAACAAAGCACAGTGAGAAAACAGCAGGAGCGGATGAACACATGAAAACAACATCTGAGAACATCATGCATAATGATCCTTAAAGTAACATGACATCTTTCAGTTAAGTGATATCAGGAAAGCTGCCTGTCCTTGTGTTAGACTGATGTCTAATGCACAACGCTACATGGGATGTTATGAACTGCTGGCCTTCTGGATATCAGCACTGATGGACAACCAAAGTCTATAGACTCACCAAAGACTTGTGGCCAAAACAGTCCATAATCCATCCCTTGTTGTCCTCTCACATCAAAATCAACCATATTTGTTTAGAACGGTTTGGTTTGGTTTTTGCTGGTAAGCAGTGCTTGATCAGTGAATATTTCTCTCCTGATTCAGTCAAAATTACTTTTAACTGGAGAAAGCATTGTTATGAATAGACTCGTATTTTAGCCAGATAGTTTTTTTTTAAGCAACGTTGGGGAAGCTACTCTGAAACTATAGCTTTACCAGCTATAAGCTACTCGTAAATTCATGTAGTTAAGCTACATTCAAGCTACCCTTCTGAAAAAGTTGTTCGCTATATCGAAACTACTTTCATTTTTTTATTATTATTATTTTGTAATATTTTTTTTACAACATTAGAAATTAATAATTGTTAATGAAGAATTAAAATGAAGTTATAAGTAAAATAGAATGTAAAGCAACATTGTAATCAATCATGAGTATAGTATAGTTATTAACACTGCACTTTGCATGCAATCCTGCAGCAACCGACCTTTGCCAAATAATAAACACACTACTATATTGTGTAACGTTACTGAAACATTTAGCATCGCTACTTGTAGCTAGCTTCTCCCTAACAGTTAAAAAATGCCTTATTGGATTGAGATGTTTTTTATCAGTCGTTTGAACTCTCATTCTGACGGCACCCATTCACTGCAGAGGATCTAATGGTGAGCAAGTGATGTAATTCTACATTTCTCCAAATCTGTTCTGATGAAGAAACAAGCTCATCTACATCTTGGGCGGAGGCTGAGTATATTTTCAGTTTTGGGTGAACTATTCCTTTAAGTCAGAAGTTGTTTTTAAAAAATGGACTGTGTTATGATTTTTGTCTTCAGAAGAACATAAACTGATCAGAATTATAAAACACATTAGTTTCAACTTATATACAGGAAAAAAGCCCATTCTTTATAATTTAAGTTTGTAAATTGGCAAGTAACTTTAAAAGCATTAAAAAGGTATATGGACTATATATTACTTGGTGGAACAATTGTTTTGTCTTATATAATATTAATATCAGTTATTTATTTTTATTGCACAAAACACCAGGTATAATTATTAAAAAGGTCCATATTAGTGCTGTCAAATGATTAATAGCATCCAAAATAAAAGTTTGTTTACATAATATGTGTGTGTTCTGTGTACATTTATTATGTACATATAAATAAATACACATACAGTATATATTTTACAAATATTTACATGTATATATTTATATTCATATAAACTACATTCTAAATAAATATATTTAAAATATAAACATTTTAAAATATAAAATATTTTAAATATAAAAGTTATTTTTCTTAAATATATACATGCATGTGTGTGCATTTACAAAATAAATAAACAGTGCGCACACATCGCACAATTAATCAAAAACTGATTTTGGATGTGTTAATCGCGTTTAATTGTTTGACAGCACTAGTCTATATACTGATTTAGCTTTTTTTGTCTTTAATGCATATGTATAACAAAAGCTCTGGAAAGCACTCCTGGAGCACTTGTGCATGATTTAGATGATTTATTGGCTAGTTGGCCAGCCGTTTCATAGTACCTGTGTACTCAGGGAAGCAGATGGTCATGGGACTGTGTGTGATCTTCTGCTCAAACAGATCCTTCTTGTTGAGGAACAGGATGATGGAGGTCTCGGTGAACCACTTGTTGTTGCAAATGCTGTCAAAGAGCTTCATGCTCTCATGCATTCGATTCTGTGGTAGATTTAAGAGACTGGTCAGTATTCAGGAGCATGGCCTGTCCTGATACATTTACATTTAGTCATTTAGCAGATGTTTATCCAAAGCGACTTACAAATGAGGACAACAGAAACAATCTAAAAAGAGCAACAATACGTAAGTGCAAATGACAAATCTTGGTTAGCTCTCTCTCTCTCTCTCTCTCTCTCTCTCTCTCTCTCTCTCTCTCTCTATATATATATATATATATATATATATATATATATATATATATAGTACACACACACAAAGAAAAACAAGAAGATAGGCTAGTGCTATTTTTTTTTTTTTTTTTTTTTTAATAAAAACAGAAATAGATAAAGTAGAATTAAAATAGAATAGAAAGTGCTTGAGTTGGAGGGTCAAATAAAGACATGACAGAATTAACTATAACTATAAACAGAGCAATCACACTACTGTTCACAAGTTTGTTTTCAATGAGAATAGCAGTGAAGACAGTAACAATAACAGTAAAAACCTTTTTAATGTTACAAAAGATTTCCATTTCAAATAAATACTCTTCTTTTGAACTTTATATTCCTTTATATACAATATTAAGACACCAAATCAGCAAATTCAAATAATGTCTGGAAATTCACTTTTACGAAGAAGTCAAGCCTGTTTAATTGTAATGATAGAGTCTGGAACATGGTGACTTAAATCTAAATTTCATCGCCACAAACCTACCAAAATGTCGAACTGCAGCTTCTTTAATTTTGAGTGTCATGTACTATGTATTACTGACCAACATGGTGTAAAATCTAAGAGGGTCTCACCATTTCCTCATCCTCAGCCAGCACCAGGTCATACGCACTCATAGCCACACAGAAGATAATGGCCGTCACCCCTTCGAAACAGTGGATCCACTTCTTTCTCTCTGAACGCTGACCACCAACATCAAACATCCTATACGGAGAGAGAAGACCCATGTCAACGGTCAACAGTACAACCAGAGAAATATATGATATATAATATGTAATGTAACACGTGTATGCATTGGATCTACAAACATATTTCTTGATCTAATTCTAAAGACTGCGCCTCATATTACATTATTTACATCTGACTAGTCTTCTGCGAACCGTATTTTCCCCAGAGCTTGTTTTTGTCCACTGGAAATTTGTGGGAAGTTTTAAATGCATGATAGTGAGATTGCTGACTCAGTTATTAGTGAGATGTCTACTCGGTCCCTTCTTCTTTTGGTCTGGATGTTTGTGTGTGTCAGTGGCATTTGTTGACATTTGACTAGGACAGTTGGCTTTGTTTCTATGGTAACGGAGGGGTTGAAAGTAGGATGGAAGAGCTAGGACTTCCTGTCTCTTGCAGGAATCATTCATTTCTGCCTGTCGGACACTTGTCTCTGAAACCGCGTGGACCTGCAAAAGACGTCATTGGCATTTCTAGAAAATTCCGTAATTAACTTCCCTCTTATGTGGCATTTGTTTTGTTTTTTTACACTCGATACATAATACAATTTACAAAACATTAAATAAAGTAATAGCATCTTGGACAGCTGGCTTGTGTTTGATCTTTCTAAAGGTTGGGCTGACATTTCTTCAGTAGATTAAAGCAGACACATTCAAAGGGAATCATTCCAGCCCTATTAAATCTCATGAACTCTAAACCAAATGCCCTCAACAGGTTTAAGGGAAATGAATCCCGAATCCCAAAACCTCAGACCCGACCACATGGATGGCACAGAATTATTTCCTTGATTCCAGCGAGGGTTAAAGTGGGTGTTGCTAGCTAACAGAAACAGTGGAGGCTGTTAGATTGGGTAGATGAGTTGTTTGAAGTGTGAATGTGTGTGAACACACACGTCAGCGTTCCTACTAGAGTGTGAATAAAAAAAAAAAATCTCAATTAAAATCAGAGCGGAAAAAAGACATCTAGAGGTTTCTTACTTGAAATGCAGGTCTTTGAAGGTGAAATGTGTCTCTACGATGCCAGTGGTCTTCACTCGGGTCCTTAGCACATCCTGCTGGGTTGGGATGTAGTCTCCTTTTCCTATCCTGTCCATGTCATTCAGATAACTGCAAAAGGATGGTAGAAAAACAACTTTAGTATAGGGATCAATTCTCATTATTAACTAGTAGCTTGTTAGCATGCCTATTATTAACACATTTGGCTGTTTATTAGTACTTACTGTATAAAGCACATATTCTGCATGACCATATTATACATCCCTAATGCTACCCAATACCGAGACTTAATTAATTTACTACTAATGACTGCAAATTAGTAGTTTATTGAGGCAAAAGCTGTAGTTAATGGTTTATCGCGAGAATTGGACCTTGAAATAAAGTGTGACCCATATCTCTCTTCCTTATAAACATTGCACTTAGCTGCATTAACACTATTTGCTTCTTTAGTTATGCTCATTATTTCATGTAACCAAATTTTTGGTGTCAAGCAGCACTAAGGCTACATTCACACTGCAGGCTGAAACGACCCAATTCAGATTTTTTTGCCCCTATGCGACCTGTATCTGATCTTTTCATAACAGTCTGAACGACACAGATCCGATCTTTTCAAATGTGACCCAGGACACTTGGGTATGTGGTCCTGATTCCAAAACGTATCCGATCTTTTGAAATGCGACCTCCGTCTGAACGGCCAGGCCACATGTATCCGACCCGTACGTCATTAATACGCTACAAACGCCATAATTCTGTGTTGAAGTAGGCGGGAACGAAAGAGCCACTCACATCAATATCCCACCACTCCTGGCTGCGACTTCGAGTCCGCACCCACACGTTTCTCTCTACCGACATTGCTAACACTACCCTGCGCATGCGGGTCACTTCTGGGTCATTTCATGTTCACACAGAACACCACAAAAGGTCGCATTTAATTGGAAATGTGAACGGCCTTGCAAAAATTTTTTTTTTTTTTCAAAAAATCTGAATTGAGCATTAAGCCCTGCGGTGTGAACGTAGCTTAAATGTCTTTTCGAATGCCACTATGCTAAAGCCAAAGAAAAATAATTAAAATATCAGTTTACTTTTATATTAAGCATAATGCTAGATTGCAGCTTTAAAATACAAATAAGCAATGACACAATAATATCATCAAAAATATATGTGACCCTGGAGCACAAAACCAGTCATAGGTAGCATGAGTATATTTGTAGAAATATCCAACACTACATTGTATGGGTCAAAACTATAGATTTTTCTCTTATGCCAAAAATCATTAGAATATTAAGTAAAGATCACGTTCCATGAAGATATTTAGTAAACTTCTTATCGCAAATATATAAAAACCTCATTTTTGATTAGTAATATATGCACGATTTATATATACATAGTGTTCCTGTAGCTTAATTGGTAGAGCAATGCGCTATTAAGTGCAAGGTTGGGGGTTCGATTCCCCGGGAACACATGATAGGTAAAATTTGATGAATGCCTGAATGCACTGTAAGTCGCTTTGGATAAAAGCCTCTGCTAAATGCATACATTTAATTGATTTAATTATATATATATATATATATATATATATATATATATATTTTTTTTTTTTTTTTTTTTTTTTTTGCACTTTCAAATAGTTGCATCTCAGCCAAATACTGTCTTATACTGACAAACCATACATCTATGGAAAGTTTATTCATTCAGCTTTTCAGATGATGTTTAATCTCAATTTCATAAAAATTGACTCTTATGATACTATACTCTATGTATTGCATATAAAAAAAAATTGTTTTTTTTTATATCTAAAATTCAAAATACATTTTCTTTATTTTTTCTCTCTCTTAAATTGTCCATAAACCACCAAAGCACCCCTAACGGTTTTCTGAAAACTGGTATAAAATATTAAATATTACTTCAATATGTCGAATATTCCCTCAAAATATGTCTTATGCATTTATAATGCAAAATATTGCACATGTCTGTCTCTCTCAGTTGCATCAGCTTAAGTGTGAACAAGCCTTGTAGATGATGTTCTTATGCAAAATAGTCTGTGTGCAATCGTCTAATCAGATTTCCAAACAGGAACAGACAAACCGCCTCAGTCTAGGAGGCTGCGACAGTGACAATGCACATCTCCATTCAGCTGCCAATCAACGGCTAATAAAGCCTCACAGAAACACAGCTTGGATAAGCTGTGTAGGCAAGAACTCCCGCCAGCAACACTGAATGTTACTGCTCCACCTAATACCACACAATCCCACAACGACACAATTGTACAGTTTCACGACCAACCAAGAGTTCAGATTTTCAATGCTGAATTACAAGAGAACCAAGGGGCAGGAGAAGTTCCTCCTAGTTGAATCTTTTCTTTCTTAGTTCTTATACGTTTGTCGGTTCTGTGTGTGCGGGTGCAATATTGTGAGGATCCCTGCAGACTCTCGCACTATGCTGGAGTCCAACGGCACAAAACAATCAAGCACAACCCAAATCAAATTGAAAAGTGCTGATAATCCCTCTTCACAAAGAGCTGCTTTTGTAGTCTCACATACCGCAAATCCAAGTCATTTAAAAACATTTCACCTTCTGGCTGGGGGTGGGGGGTTGGTTTCTCTCCTGAAGACTTATTGTGTTCTGATGTGCTTTGATTTATGCAATAAGGGATCTGACCTGAAAGGTGCATGGGCCTGTGTCGAGAGAGATTAATGACCACCTGCTGTCATTTAAGGTACAGAGAATTAAAGTCATGTCTCTGATAAACGAAGCTAGAGTTTATGAGATAAAAGAGTACAGTCTGAAACTGTAGCTGACCTGTAATGAGAACACTACGCCAAGGCTAGACACTTAATACAGTGGCTGTTCAAAATAACACACCATCATACCACATTTACTCACATACATGCTATTTACTGATGCAGGCAATAGCTATTTCTGATGTTTGGCAATAACCTATAACAAAATGTCTGCAAATAGACAAAAATGGTATTTTCTTTGATGCACAGAAAGTTGGTCATGTTTTTCTCTGGAACGGGAGCTGTGCTTGACGTCTTGCTCTGGTCAAGAGGCAGGGGAGATCTTTTGAAACATAGCCAAAAATATGTTCAAATTCCAGGGTACGTAGTTGAAGTGAAAACTAATCTTAATGCTATTGGTTTTCTAGAGAAGTGTGTGTGTCTAACTTAGCTTTGAGAGGGCCCTTTTGTGAAATGAGTTCCACGAAGCTTTAGAAGCAGTTTTAAGTGTGGAAAAACTTGATTGGGCTTCAAAAAGCACTAACATGAACTCCAGCAGTCACCAGAATCCCAATTTTGAGCCAATGTCATCCAGTTCGTGGTCTGCTAGCTTTATATGTCTTGTCACTCTGCAATCTCTTGAACTCTTAATATGTATACTAACTAAAATTCTTTGGTTAAGCACATTAATAATCATCCTGTTATTGTCATTAATGCCTACCACACCAGTGCAAGCAGTGAAAAACGATTAAAGAAGCCACTCAAGAAGCCGTTTCAATGGTTTTGACAGAAGTCTCTCATGACCATTCATTTGAAATCTTTAGCAATCCAAGCATTTACTGACCCCAACATTGTGAATGGTCGTCTATGTGTAAATTGTTTTTATTATAAGCCGATTATATTTTCAATACCCTGCAACTCGCTTCAAGAAGGTTTTGCTATTCTTTTCGATTTAGTCATCTCTAGCCTTGTTTTGAAGGTTGGGAAGGAGTGGCTGCCTCCGTTAAACCACACTTCTCTCCACCCACCCACACACAGGCTATAAACCCTCTCACATAAACATCTGCTGAACTTAGCAAATACAACTAAATATTATGAAAACTAAGTTTAGCACTCCCTCTGTCCTTCCACAATCTTCTTTTCCCAGCGACAAATGACATCATCATTTATTTCCTAATTCAGGGGCAAATCAACCGTGATCCCCTGTGAGGGAACGCTCCTCCTACCCCTGATTGATTCTGAGTGTATCAAGCATGGGAAAATTCATGCAAGTCATGACCCAGGCCAACCCTCCGTTTAATAGCAATTGGTTTCTCAACGGAGCGTTAACTGTTAGTGCCAGATTTTCTGCTTGCTTTGATGTATTGATCTGATCTGGCCCACTCTCATCACATATTTTCATCTTTCTAGTTCTTTTAAATTTAAAGTACTCTTTGAGGGATTTTCAGTTTTTTGCCTCTCATTTAGTGAGGCACAATATTTTGAACCATAGCAGAGCAGTTTTCAGGTTTATCAAAACCGTTGAATATTTGAACACGCGTTTTAATTTCCAAGTAAAAAACTAATAATGCTGTAGTGCACCACCCTGTTCTGTCTGTAAATGCATGATTTATCATCTGACTGAGGCTTTGCATTATGAGCATGACTAATAACAGAGAGATAACTCACTATGCAGCGGAGTCGTTGAGCTGGTATTCTCTGGCCCGAGTGAAGCAGCTCTGCACCCCTCCATCAGCCCACAGTCTGGTGATGACATTGGCCAGGTCGTCTGGCAGCATGCCCTGTTCCTCTGCCGCCCCGGCCAGGGAAAACAACAGACGTGCATCATCCTATAAAACAAACAAATAAACAGATCTAATTAAAAAGAATGCACATTAACACACTTAATACAGTAACTAACATTTAACGAAATTTTGATTCTGTGTATGCACGTACTTGTGGAATAATTGACAATAAAGCAGACTTTATATCCACTGGCTCACCTGCACGGTTTAAAAACAGAAGTAAACTATTTCTAATATTGCAATGCACCCGCGCTACAGCCCGAATAGTCAGATGTGTCGTGGACACGCTCTTGGCTCTTCCTGTAATAACGTGCTGAAACATGGCAAATAAACCCAAATAATTCACAACTTTTTTTATTACAGTTATATTTTCTTTATAATATTATGTTTATGACATTCCCAATTATAGTTATTAACGTGGTCCTGAAGCTGTTCAAGCTGCATGTGCTGAAGCTGAAGAGCTGAATAAACACTGGTAAACTGAAGTGCAGCCAGCTTATTTAACACAGGGAAACACATCATGTATTCAGATATTTATACAACATAAATATAAAATTACAAGTTATATACGTACAAAAAGACCAAATGCAAACGTGTACTCAAACTAAGTTAAATGCTAGTCAGAATGTTTAACTTCTGCTCTTGGCTTTTCCGACAAAAAAGCTGTTTGAGCTGAGTGCTGAGCTAAAGATGATCACCAGCAAACTGAAGTGCTCTATTAACCTTCTATATGTTATAGCTTAACCAAACGCATTCTATATGTGAAAAATCAGATTTCTATGCATAAAATAAACATGATATTACAACGTACAATTACACAAAACAATGTAAATGCACAAGCGAACTTAACTGTGCTAGTCGTGTGAATCCGTTGTGGATGCGCTCTTACCTTAACAACGCGCTTAAACACGGGTAAACAAAGATTCTGTTACATTATTTTACAGTAACTAATAATCTCATTATAATATGACAGACTTGCCCTGCACATGTTGCAGTTCACTGTATTTTCCTTTTCGAAGTGTTAGCTATGATATTTCAAGCAATTAAAAACCATCATGGTGAACAGTACGCATCTGAAGTGTCTCTGCAGGAAATAATGCATTAATTATTGGCTCTAAGATATCGGCCAAATTCTCTTATCCGTTCGATAACGATAAAAAAAGTGGACATTTATCGTCCGATATTGATATGGTGGCCGATATATAGTGCATCTCTAGTTAGTAGACCGGATAATGTTTATTGATTAAGGCTATGTCCACACGAAGCCAGAGCTTTCCCTATCCAATCTTTTTTCTTTCCTCGTCTCAAGAAATATCTGCATCCACACGAAGCCACAAAAGATGTAGTATGCATGCCAGTCCAGGATGTGGTGCTGTAAATTACACTAAAATTGGAGAAGACAACTTGAACTATGCACATAATCCTTGCACGCGGTATACAAACGAACATGAAACAATACATTTATTAATCTGTGTTAATGTTAGTTAATAAAAAGACAACCGTTCAGTGTTTGTTCATGTTTTCTGTTGTTACTTGACATAACAGTGTCTGACTAGGGCGAGACACGGGCTGATGATGTCATCGTTTCAGCAAATACACAGTTTCGCTGTCTACATGAAAACGGAAAAGTGGCATTTTCAAATGTATCCACTCTGGGACCAGGTTTAAAAAAAATAGTTTTGCACTCTACCAAAACGCTGGATACGTGTGGATGAAACGCTTATACAATTCAAAATGTATGCATATACAGCGAAACAGCCAAAATATTGGTATAAGGAAATATCAGTCTTTCATTTGCATTATCTCCACACACATTATCTTGACGACAGATTGGTTGCATGATGGCATTCTGGGGGAAGGGACATTTTTACAGTTGCTGCTATGTGCATGTGCGTTTGTGTACTTTGTGGGGGTTACTTCATGTTACTCCAGACATTTATTTGCCAGGCAGGTCAAAAGTGCAGTATACAAATGTGAGCTATACATCCCCTGAGAGAAAAACAGAGAGGAAGAGAAGGAGTCTACTCCAGATTCTACTATCGCATCTCAGACTCGAGTCTCGAACCGTTTGACAAGCTGTCTGTCTCCCACACACTTCTCTCAGAGCTACAAAAATAACCGTCTACCTACATATCAGTCTTTCTCCTCCCAGAGTATATGTTGCAGGAATGGAGTCTCACACCAAAATCCCTCCCACCACGGAGCTGAACTAGATCACAGGAAGTCAACCCTGGGGTGGAACATGGGAGCCATGAGCAGAAATGATGGGCTGAGAGACGTGTGACACGACCGACCCCATGATTCTAGGGGACGTGATGAAAACTGTGTGCTACTGTATACTGCAGTAATACAGTATATACAGAAATCGTAAATGTTAAACGACACCGTGTTTCGCAATTCAAAAGTTAAATAGCTTGTATATTCAAGGAATGCTTGAAACAAGAATACCAAAGGTTCTTTTACTATGCGGTGGAAAAAAGGCAACAGATATGAATAGAGAGAGGACAGGATGGTTACAGGCCTTTTAAAAGATTTATGACCTCAAGAGAAGAGAGAGAGAGGAAAAGAGAGAAAACGAGGAGATGCAGCGATCAGCCCCATGGGATGTGGTTTTCCACGTGTCTAAAGCACACTGCTCAAACTGTGACATATGGTTAACACATGTACTCACTCATACTATTAAAAAGGTACACTGGCTGATGTTCTACTTCCTGTTTTACGCATAGCACTGTTTACTCAATGTTTTTGATGAAGTTAAGCAGTAACAGAATCAAATGAAACGCATGGGATGGTCAAGTTGGTGATTTATGAGGTCCACTATTTATTTATTTAGTTGTTTTTATATAAATGGATAATGTCTCTACTACGTTACAGAAAACAAACTGTGATTTATAGGGGTGGTTTACTGTTTTTTTTTTTTCTAGGCTTGATTGTGTTTATTGGGTTCAGTCTAACGTGTTAATGCTTTATTTTTCACATAATTTACCTTTATTTCACACCAATCTGTCCCTTCTCTGACAAACGCCTCAATTTATTTCCTGTTATTATGAAGCCCCTCCCTCAGATATCTCAGTTTGCATTGAACTTTCAGCGCTGCAACTTTTCAGCTCAAACACCAACATTACAAACTAACTAACGTAAAAAAAAAAAAAAAATTTAAATCGCAATCAACCACCCCTTTTAAAATGTCATAAAGCTCCAGGTTTGCTATGCTTGTTTGTAGGGCTGCGCAATTCAACCATATTAATGTGACTACAAATTAACTTTTATTATTAATTTTAATAATAAGTATAACTTCTAAATAAATATTACTATTAAATAAAATATTAAACAAAATAAGAAATATTTGTATTGTAATGGTTTATAATAAAAATAGTATTTAAAAATATAATAATAATAATTAATAAAAAGATTGCTCTCTAAAATTAGCTACTAAAAATATACAATATTAATAACAAAGGAATAAAAAATTAACAGTGAAATTATAATACTAACATTTACTTATTTCTTCAGTTTCAAGTTTTAAACTATCAAGCTTTTATTTTGGAATTGGATATGTCAAAGTTGATCTGTGTAATGCATTATTTTTATCTTCACATAGTTAAAAAAGTGAAAGTTTTTTTTACTATGGAATCAAAATTAGTACAGAGAAAAGTGAAATTTTATTGGTACTGGAACAGACTACTGAAGTTTTGGTATTGTGACAACACAAACACTATTACTGACTTACACGTTTTCCCATTAATGTATTCCAGCAATATAAAGTTGATACTTGACATCATTAGTTTGCTAAAAGCATGTGTTGCTCTGACTATGTACACATTAAAAGATGTGTGTTTTCCACAGTTCAGCCCTTGACCTAAAATGAGTCTGACACCCTTAAATAAATAACTCCGAAATGCTTCTGATTGGTGTCTGGTGAACATTACCCTGAACTAGCTTACAGTAATTATGCACTTATAAATTATCAGTGTTGTACATCCTTCATCAAAAACACCTCATAAATGAGAAAGGAGGAGAGATACACACTTGAGGAATGTCTCAACAGATCTCGCTCTCACTAATTAAACGTGATGGAGAGATGTTGTTAGCCTCTCTAACAGCACTTTGCAGCTCTATTCCCAGAGCAGAGACACAATCATCCATCTCTCCCTTCACCCGTCTAATTAAACTATACATTGCTGCTGCACAGTAAAAATACAGGGCCTGTGTTGGTTTAAAGGGTCTATATTCTTCACTTCATTCTCTGCACTAAGAGTGCTGCTTTTTTAAAGACACTGTGACAAGTTAAAAGAAGTCCGGCTTTTAATAACATGTCTCAAGACTCCTGCGTCCTACTTCCTTCCATTCAGTCAGTGTTAACCCTGTGTATTCACTGTAAACCTGGTCTAATATCATGGATTCGTCTATATAGTGAGGATGAATCTGTGCGGATAGAGATCAGAGTTTCTCCAGAGCCTCAGGTGGATCAGATGCACTGAACATATTGCTGCCTTCAGGCTGTTCTCTAACACTCTGACTTCCTCATCTTTTCTTTTACACTCAATCTTTCCATATCATTTAGGTTTTGAGGATTTGTGCATAGACAGCATAATACAAGATAGTTATTGTGCTATGTGTGATCTGAAGTCTCTTACAGGACTCGAGTAGAAGGATGGATTAAACTAGTTAAAATTGATGAAGACAAAATGTTATAAACAATTTTATTTCCAACAAGTGAAGAAATAAGAAATGTTTCTTGAGCAGCAAGACCATACTTTATGTTGATAATCAGATGTCTGGTTTTGTGACGAGGGAAGGATCTTCTGAGCCGGTGGGTGTAATGTTGAGTTGATCTGAGTGTGTGTGTGTAACGCTGCACAGAGGATGTGTGTGATTTATTTGTGGAGGGAATGCTGTGTGTACTCACCGCTCTGCCACTGTCCTCATATTCGATCTTGAGGTTGCTCATGGCTTTAATGATGGCCATGATGGACTGGATGGTGTTACTGTAGACCACAGCTCGATACTGCTTGCACTCTTCCTCCGAGTAGCCGTCCTCATGAATAATCCTGCATAACAGACCAATCAATCATCAGTGTGGTACAGGATATTTAACCCTCATTCAAATTTCATCTGTATTGTTTTAATGTAATTTATATATATAATACAAGATAATGTGTCTCTCTGTGTGTGTAGGTGTGTGTGTGTGTGTGTATATATATACACACACACGCGCACGCAGGCGCACACACACACGTATATTATGAAGCGGCATACAAGTACAATTATATTAGTTATTATATCACTGTAAATAGTGAATATCTAAATAAGTAAATAAGAATATATAGAAGTAAATATGATTATATTTCTAAATTAGAATATCATATATTAAAGTAAATATCAAAGGTGGCAGTAAAAACTTTGACATTGCAAAAAAATTCAAATAAATATTCGGTTTTTACATTTTCTAATCATTAAAAATGGTAAAATACATGAAAACAGACAACAGTTAAATTGTAATAATGTCATTAATAATGACTTGGTGTGCATAAAAAAATTCTTTCAGAATCATTAAAAATATTACCAACCCTTAACTCAATATTAAATGTAAAAATAAAGCTAAATAAATCTTAGTTATATTCACCAAAAAAAGCAAATATACCCATGCACAAATAAATAAATAAAACAAAGAACAAATTCAGAATGGCACAAAAGACAAAGAGGTAAGAACATTAGGTTTTAACCCAAAGCCTGGCTTTAATATCTAGATGTAATATAAAATGTATTCATATGAACAGGCTTTTCCAGTGGATGGAATTTAGCCACTGAATTGATTTTAAGTGCTGGTGGGAATAGTCTTGTGGATCTTGTCAGACTGCAAATCTATGGAGATTTTTTTTTTTTAATATAGTCAGCTCTGGCTCAGAGGAAAATCTCTGAGGATAGAACCAGAGAGCCAGTTCAACATGTATCACTCAAATGACACTCAGGCTGCATTTAAAACAACTTTAAAGGGAAAATATATAGCTAAGCATAACTAGTCTTTTCATAATAATGTAACTCGATTATTCAAGAATGAATGCTGCGATTACATCCCAGGTCAGAGTGTGTGTGTGTGTGTCAACATGCATTCAGTGATGAGATGGAGTACAAAACATTTTCCATCAGAATGATTAGATTGTGAAATTGCTTTGGGAAACGTAAAAAGAGCAGCAGAGGTCAAGGTCAGATAAACAGCATTAACTGCTGCCAGGGGCCCGACTACATACCACGCACATCAACAGCTGTTTATAAGAGTGTGAGCAAGGGAGACACATAGGCTACATACCCAGACAGGACTTTTAGCCATCAGCGTTACATTTGTACCTTTTGTGCCAAAAAATGCTGTCTAGGTAGGTCTAGGTCACACTGTCTTGAGACGACTTCTATGTGTAAGGCACCAAAAAGTATGCTTACAACGCATTAACAATTTCACATTTAGTTCTGAAACATGTCAGTATACAATTGCTACAGTGGGTGCAATTGCATGAAATAACGTGAACTAGTTTTATGGTCGTGTTACATGGAGCCTGATCTCATGACAAAAATGCACCTGTGGGAACTTTTTTGCAAGGCGAGAAATACGTAGCGCCATGTAGGTTTCGTGACATTCGATTGCTTTTTTTCCCCCCTGGAACTGATGAACGTTTTATGGTACGTTGGTCTTGTTTGTGTTTGTTTGTAAAATGAGTGGGGCTATAACTGTAATGCTCAAATGCAATCGCTCGTTTTACCGTCTCTAGTGTTCATTTCTGTTGGAAACTGCAGTGATATGTACTTATTGGTAGGTATTTAGCATCTTCTTCAATCATTTTGGCTGCATGAACCTATGCCCTTTCTTACAAACTGATCTTAAGCTTGAATTCAGATCTGCCTCCATTCAACCAAAGATTGAAGGATTGAACTAAGACTCTGTGCTACCTTTTCTCTCATTCGAATATACGTCACAATTTGGAAGAAAAGATCTGAATCTATTGCAACTTTAAACCTGTCTAGCTACCTGAATAGCTGTTCAAATTGACGATCAAGCCTTTGAAATGACTCCCTGAATCTGACTCACTGAAGTGAACGATTCTAAACACTTATTTAGACTTTGAACTCTGGGGTTTGTGTTTGAGTATGTGCACTTTGAGTTTATTAACTAGCACAGGGGCAAAAACTCCTAATGTCCCATTTGAAGAAACGTGTACGTTTGTGAGAAAGAAAATTCTCTTTCTTAACATTTTCTCACTTTAGATTTAGTTGCAGCTGTTCCCTCTCATATCATCCACACCAGCATCAACAGCTGGCATTCACAGATGTGTCTGAAAGAGAGTAAGAGATTTTGAAAAGAGAAAACATCGTTCACTCACTTCATCTGTTTTACTATGGTGCTCTTCCCCGATTCTCCAGCACCTGTGACAGAAACACAAAGAAAACAAGGTTATAAAAACAACACTCATACACACACTTCACCTTCAGACAGGAAAGCAAGCTCAGAGTCTAGTCAGAGTCTTAGAGCTAATGCACACCCTGTATTGCGAATGTGTGTGTGTGTGTGTGTGTGTGTAGCCTATACTTCCAGTAACTCAGGATTTGCTGACTTAGCAGCCGATCTTCATCGTTCCATTCTCTCCCAGACCTGGTGTTTATCAAGTTTGGCCTTTAATGGAGATGTCTGAGTGCTTCACAAACAGGAAACGGGGCCTTATCAGGGTAATTTCCACAAGCCTGCGGGGACACGCTACTCATTTGACATCTAACTCCCTCATTTGAACATTATATAAACACACAAAACATAACGGCCATACGCTAGAATCAACAAGCTCTCACAAGCACCCTCCAACATCTCAAAAACAAACATGTACGCGTCACAATGCCGTATCCGATACGGACTTGCACATGTTTGTTCTCTGAGGAGCGTGTTCGTGTCACATGACATGCAGCTCTGAGATGTAGCACTGCCCCCCGGCCGTCAGTCTGCGGCCCTCTTACACAACTCTAAACACACATGGATTACACCGCAAACCAAGCGGAAAACTGCCCTCAAAATCCAATGAAATGGTATCCGAAAATGCACTAAAAAGGGAAAGCCTGAAAAAGGAAAAGAAAGAAAGCCTGTGTTTGTCAAAAGATGGCCTTCTGATTTCAAAATCACAGTGTTAGCACACCTGTCAACGTGCCACACGCTCACACCCACTCACTCTACGTGAAGAGACGACTTCACACTCGAGCAGCTGCCGTCAACACTTCAAACATGCTAAATCAGTTCTCCCACATCTTACAGAGACGGCAGCCGTTCAGACTTCAGTCACGCATCAGTTTGCAACTTTCATCTGAAAGACATTTGCTGCTACTCCACGTTTAGAAAGCTGGTGTAAAGGGCTTTTCACACCAAGGATTGTAACTAAAACAGATAGTAATAGAAACCAGTTTTTTTTTTTTCAGTTGTTATTTTTTTGGATTTAGATTAAATAGTTTATTTTTTATAATTTAAAAACAATACTTAAATTATTTAAATTCATAAAATTTTAACAATGTGATGACTACACAAAACAGGTATTCTGTTAAAATTAAAACTTGGAAGAAAAAATGCATGATATTCCTTAAAAATAAAGTTGTAACAATTTAATTGAATATATGTTTGATGAAATCCAAGAGCTTTCTAACCCTCCATAAACAGCAGCGCAACTGAAACTTACAAGGCCCAGAAAGGTAGTCAGGACATTGTTAAAATAGTCCATTTGAAATCAGTAGAGTTGTTCCGATTCCGATACTAGTATCGGAAATATCTCCGATACCACAACAAATTCTGGCATCGGCATCGGCGAGTACATGAACCCATATACCGATCCGATACCATTTTCTTAAAAAATACCTAGTTATGACCGCAAGCTTTGCCTAACCGCTGCACGGTTCTTCTTCGCTGCTCAAAATGCATTGAAAACACAGGAAGTTGTGCTGTGTTGCCACAAGCAACCCCTGTTTAGAGCAGCGAAGAAGAAATGAAAACGCGTTAGCAGCCCTGATCTATATATGACTGGATCACTCATCACATTCTAAACTGCCAAAAGACAGTGAAGCCGCTTCTATATTATAGATCAGTGGTTAGCAGTATGTCTCTGTAGTACCGGTAGTTACAGACTCTCAAGTATATTCAGTACCGGCAGCTGCGTTCAGTCGCTTCCGTGTAAGTCAAAGCGCAGGGCTCCAGACAGTAGCCGAATATATACTAGTGTCTGTGAATATTAAACTGCAAAATACTATTTAAATATTACTCCCGCAAAATCTACATCTCTGTGGGTGACTGGCACAGATGCGCGAGAGCTCGCTGTTTTGTAGTCTCTGCTGTGTGTCATGAGGACACGAACGCATAAACCGTCACTTCATGAGAATTTACCGTTTCATTTGAGAATACTGTCATATCATAAACACAGACACTCAAAGATCTTCATGGCAGCCCATTAAAATAAATGTTTGGTTTACATGAGTAAATTGACAATATATAAAGCTACTGTTGTAGCCTACAGTAATAATAATACGTCTCTATAATAATAATAATTATGCCTAGATGGTTGCTTGTTTTTTACTTGTTTTGTTGTAAAGAGATTATCTGATTAATAGATCTTTTTTTATATTCCTAGACTTATTTGTTGCAGTTTTTTTATACAGTTATATTGTAAAACTTAAATACCTTTTTTAGTTTGCGGTGTTAGATTTTTGGCTGCATTTGAAGTTCTTTTTTGCATATGAAAATAAATAATACTGTCAAATTCATGTTAGATAATAAAAATACTGTAATAAATACAGTAGTTCACCATGTATTTGTTCATGTTTTATTGAGGGATCTGTCTGAAGCACACCATAAAAAGAATTCTAGCAATTTACACAGGGCTAGTAGTATATACAGCTGTATATACAGATACACACCCAGGTATCGGATCAGTACTCGGTATCGGCCGATACCCTGAGCCCAGGTATCGGAATCGGTATCGGGAAGAGAAAAAGGGTATCGGAACATCTCTAGAAATCAGTGGTACAACTGTAATTTTATGAAGCTTGAGCATTTAATAATTTTATGAAGGTTGAGTATTTACAGTGGAAGATGACTAAATTGTAGTGTGCACTTCGTCCCTCGGTATGGACACTAATTTAGTTATACCTTGTGAACTTGCATTGTGCTCAATCCCTTAGAGGACAGACAGGAGACGGGATAGCCCTTATGGGAAAATAAAAGCCTGTATGACTCAACATGTCTATTGTGTATTAGTGTTCACACATCTGGTGATTTGCACCTGCAGGATGTGGCCATGCATGTTTTAGTTATTGTCTGTGAATAAAACCGGCGCCACTTCCACGGTATGCTTTTAAACCATAAACAAAAGACAAAAGGTCATCAGATGAGCAGAACTCAACCAAACAACGTTTTCATGCATTACCAGAAAAACAATCATCTTTACATCTCTTTAATTTATCCAATTACGGGTTTAGATTCTTCGCAGGGTCTCTGAACTGAAAATCGTGTGCCATCTCCTCAAAAACTCATTTTAAACATGACTAGCGATTCCATTGGGATGGCAGCCGGGTTCTTCCTGTATCCAAGAACATTTATTACACAATGGCCTGTATTTTCAGCACACTACCAATTAAACCTGACCTGTTTTCATTTTATGAGCTCAATTCCAAAGCAATATGCACATGAATATTCACTTGCAGTTTTTTCTCTACTAGAAAAAAAGTGCAGCAGTAGAGCCTGTAGAGACCGGAATAATTATATAAGTATTATATAAGATTGGAATAATTTGAAAATAATTACGGCACATTCCAAATAATAAATAAATAATAACAATGTAAATTAAAGTTTAAACCCAAACAGGCCTGGTATCAGGTGTTGTTTCTGCATTGCATTGGTCTCATCACACGGTTGTGGTAGCTCAGATCTGAGGGCAGGCGTGGGTGTGTAAATGACAACATGGGCTACGCTAATGAGAGCTCACCAATACAGTACAGTGACGTGCCAGTGAGATCAGGTGTGCACTCCTGATCTGGGGCCAGGTTGTCTGGCTGAGGTTGACTGAGTTTTTGTGGTCATTATGGTCTGAGGAACACAGCTTCACAGTGGAGATGAGAATAATTCGGTTTTGTTGCTGCAGCTGCGACCCAGGTTACCACAGTACACATCTGTCTCCGTCCACCCTGCCTGTCTTGACCATGACTTAACCAGTTTTACGGTCTCTCAACTGCATTATGAAATCAAAAGCAAGTAATTTACCTATTTAAAAGGCTGAGATCATACATGTGATCCATCTAATCACGTTTAAACAGACTTAAGTTCTTGCTCTCTCTCTCTCTCTTACTTCACTCGTCTTCTGGGTTTTTGTATTCATTGCTCCAGCAGACAGACTTGACCACAGCTCTCCGCCCTTTGTGGTGCGGTTGCTAGGCATTAGCTCCTTTCTGCTCAAATTCTGGGAATCTCCAGGCTTCCACAAGCGGAGCGTGATCTCTCTGACTGTTCACTTAATAAATGCATCTCCCTCTTCTCCTTTTTCATCTGCTTGCAGGCTAGTCTAATAACCTGATGCTGGACTAATAATCTGATCTGAAGAGAGCCTTTAAAAAAAAAGCAATCAAAACAAATAAATAAAATATAATCATGCTAATGATTATAATGATAATGATGATATACAAAAAAATAAATAAACATGGGCAGTTAACAAAAACGTTTTTTTTTTACATGATAAAAAAAATAAAAAATAAAAAAATATAGTTTAATATAAAGCAAATAATAAAAGCACATTTAAAATAAAATTAAAAAAAAAAACATGAAATTCAGAAAGTCATCAGCTGATTCAAAATAGTTTTAAAAGGTAGGTAGGATATAGCAGCTTTCCCTAAATAAACGAACATCAAATATTAGGGTGGCCATATGCATCGTTCATACGGGACAAATCCTGGCCAGGATTTTAATATTGACTAAAATATCCAGGTTTTGGCTATTTGCGTTGTGTGACATTCATGAGAGCTATGCTTTCGAAACAATATCGCACCTACTTTGGTGTCTTTTCTGATCGTGTGCAGCGATGCTTCAAGTCAAACGATCAAATATGTGCGCATTTTTGCACCACTTTGATTGTTCCCTGTAGATCGCACCTTCTCACACGGAGCCCCATGATTGGTCGATTATGTACAATGCCTGCATGTTATTGGTCAAACTGTTTTGGTTGTTTTAGGCAATATTAAAATCTTGGCCAGGACGTGTCCCGTATGAATGGCGCATAAGGCCACCCTATCAAATATCCACATTTTATTTTATCATCTCGCAGTCTTTTACTTGCGGTTTCCTTTGTAAAATGTTTTCTAAGAATCCCTTAAAACACATGCTAATGTCTGTGTCCTTCTGGGCACAGCTACAAATCAAAGAGCTGAAACATGGCACAACAAATTTCCATTAGGATTCTCTGTGCGGAGTACAATATTGTGGTGAAACTCTTTATGGCAAAATAATGGTATATAAAAAAAAGTAACACGAAGAAGCAATTTATTAATCATGCACTCTTTACATACACAATACATACACAATACATACAGCACTTACACACCAAATACTTTGGATTAACGAAGTGATGGTGTAATAAGCACTAAACAACCTTGCAGTGCCTCTAGGGTCATTTATAATGTTATTTGCATGCTCAAACCACCGCAGGATAATGAATCGGCAAAGACAGAGCTGTTGTGAAAACAAACACTTTTGATTCAGCTCACCCTGATCAATGCTCTGGAGGAGAGCGCAGACTGATGATGCCCCGCAGACGGGCGAGCGTGATTGTTTTTATGCCCGTTTTTATCGCGTAAACGGATAAAACTGTCAGCCTTTTATTGGGCTGTCTGCAAAATTTATTTGTCTGCTTATTTATGGCATTAATTTTTTCCCTCAGGTTGGATCATCGCCCTCTAGTCAGATCGATAGGGTTTAGAAATGTTCTCAACACGAGTGAGACGAAAGTCCAAATGTCTTACACATTTGTTTGGTGGTTTCACAAGGTATTGCACACATTCGTAATACCTGAAACAACAACAAACACACCCTCCCTTGGTGACGTAGAGAGATGTTTGTGTGTTCAGTAAATAAGCTTTTATTGGTCTGTGGGCAAGACGCCTTCAAAACCTTGACAATAAACAGAGACTGTGGACATCTACAGCTTGGTTGCACCTGCTGATCAACTGTAACACACACAAGATTTGTTCAAAATCCTAAAGAGCTACTTAGAATACAGCAAAGGCAGGATATTAAAATAACTTAGCACTACACAGGCAGCATCTTGAAAATGTAAACATTGTCTGTGATTTAAACAATGTTGCCAATCTAAGCTAGGGCTGTGCAAAAAAATCTAATGCAATTTTCATGCACATCTCGTCAGTAAAGGCGCTTCTGTGATTAGTACTATGTCTCCAGGCCTAAGCTAAGCTAACAACGTGATATTCAAAAGATAAAAATTTATAGCATTATTTTGGGTAGTATATTGTATATTGGGTTAAAATTATTACCATGTTACTATATTCTTTTGACTAAATAGTGCAGACTGTGGGGGACAACACAAAGTTAGCAAAAATAAAAAATAGGAAAAAAAGATGCATCTAGATACACCCTGAAAAGTTTAAACCATTTTGAAATTGATTTAGCATTTTTATAAAAGCAACCCTCAAATGCAGCATGGATTGCAAGTAACTTGCAAAGAAATCTATATGAAATATTAAAGATGTATTAAAATATTAAAAAAGAAGAAATATGTCAAAACTCTTGATGTGATATGGTCAATCCAAAAGGAATAATAAGCAAGGCTTTTTTGGAAAGCACATAATAATGCATCTAAATCACAGCTTCCACAACATCTGACATGTGTATATTAGTGGATGGGTGATGTAACACATTGGGAAATGCAGAATAGAAACAAAAGACCCTTTCCTCATCCGGCTCCTTAGACGCCAAAGAGCGTCACGTGGTCATTGTCCCAGAGTTCCCCAGTGTCCACTGAGGGAGGGAAATCCATGCCAGTCCCATCCGCCTGGGGCCATCCTGCTCCCTATAGGCCCTTATGGGGCTACAAATGTGTGTGTTTGTGTGTGTGTGTGTGTGTTTCTGTGTGTCAGAGGGGGTGGAAAGAAAAGGACAAAGAGGCCAGTGTGAGCGTGGCTCTGGTTGTATGGACAGCAATGCCACTGTTTACCATCATTTAGGTCACAACAATTACAGCTGAACCAGCCACACACACACACGCACACACACACACACACACACACACACACATAGTTAGAGCCTCTAATGCTGCCGGGCCTCCATCAGCACCGCAAAACGGAATATAACAGCGCCTACATGGGCCCACTGAACTGTTAGGAGGAATATGATTGCATCAAACAGAGGCTTTAACAGCCTAGTCCACTTCCAGCTTCAATCATTTTGGCTCCTCTTAAAATTACAGCTCTGATAGTTGGACAAAGAGCCATAACAGATTTTAGAAGCTCAGCAAAAGCAGCAGTAATGAACTCCTAATCAGGCTGTTGAGTTTGTCTCTAATTTAGGGCGGTTCGTTCTTTGTCCTTAGCCTGCGGTCTGTCTTGGCTAGCTTGGGCTGTACCCACCAGTCTGGTCTGGTATGACAGGCTGTTCAGATGGTGTGATGTTTAAATATTCAAATTGATTTTCCTACAGGCTTTTATGCTGGCTGGCTTTCCCCAGTTCTGTTTGTCAGTGTTTCCTTACATGACCACTCTGGAGGAAGTGGTGTCAAAACTACAGGAATGAAGAAGTTTCTCAATGCCATGACCACATGAAGGTGCATCTCAATAAATTAGAATGTTGTGGAAAAGTTCATTTATTTCAGTAATTCAATCTTAACAAATTAGAATACTTCATAAGAATTGTTGGACTACCGGAAGTATGTTCATTTACTGTACATGTTCTCAATACTTGGTACGGACTCCTTTTGCTTTAATTACTTCCTCAATTCAGCGTGTCATGGAGGTGATCAGTTTGTGACGCTGCTGAGGTGGTATGGAAGCCCAGGTTTCTTTGACAGTGGCCTTCAGCTCATCTGCATTTTTTTGGTCTCTTGTTTCTCACTTTCCTCTTGACAATACCCCATAGATTCTCTCTGGGGTTCAGGTCTGGTGAGTTTGCTGGCCAGTCAATCACACCAACACCATGGTCATTCAATCAAATCCTGCTGAAAAATGAAATCAGCATCTTCAAAAAGCTGGTCAGCAAAAGAAAGCATTAAGTGCTCCAATATTTCTTGGTAAATGAGTGCAGTGACTTTGGTTTTCAAAAAACAAAATGGACCAACACCATCAGATGACATTGCACCCCAAATCACCACAGACTGTGGAAACTTAACACTGGGCTAAGAGCTTCTCCACCCTTCCTCCAGACTCCAGGATCTTGTTTTCCAAATGAAATACAAAACTTGCTCTCATCTGAAAAGAGGACTTTGCACTGACAACTGCTAGTAAATTTCACAATTAAAGAAAGAAAGAAAGAAAGAAAGACAATACACTGAATTAAGACCAAAAGATGACAGACATTAACCCTATTGTGGCAGGACGACACAACTTTGGTGTTTTGTCCTGTAACAGTTAAGGTTAGATGTGGGTGGGGAGGAAGCTGGTCCTAGATCAGGGAATAAGGGAACAAAAGGTCTGAGCAGAAAGCATTTCCTCCAAACCCATAAGGACAGAGGGAGAGAGATATTGGGAATATATCATATTGCCCAGAGTTCCTCCTGCCTTACACTTCCACGTGTGTTCATACAGACCCAGAATGCAGGAGGTCAAAACAATGAAAACATTTCCCAAGGAAGAATACAATAGCACACACACACATACACACACACACACACATATAAATAAATGTTAACATTTAAAAATATATTTTTTTTTTACTAAATCTGGGATGAATTTATTTCCATTTTCCAAGCACTCAGAGGATCCACAAGAGAGAGACAAAGATGAAAACCCATGGCATCTTCTCAAGACTTGCTTAGAGAAATAAAGAGATGATGACATAAACATAAAAAAATAAACATGTGGTGTGTGTGTTTACTGCGGTGTGTGTGTGTGTGTGCACTTGGATGGGTTAAATTCCAAGTATGGGTCACTATACTTGGCTACACATCACTTCACTTTCACTTTTCACTTTAACTTAAAATAGATTCTGGTCTCTCGTTGGCTCATGTTCCTCCTTACATGAAAGTCATGTTTAATGAAATGCCCATTTTATCCTCTACAATATTTGTTTTTTTTAGGTTTGATTGTTAAGAAAATAAATAACAGCTCTTTTCAACAAACCATGTGATTTGAGGTATTAAGACCGTTGCAAAACTGGCCAACACACGTTTTTGTTAATAAAGCCGAAGACAATAAATAAGAGAGAGAAATCAATAAGACTTCTGGCCTAAATAGACTTCAAGAGACAGAGGAAAAAGTCTGAGCTCCATGCATGAAAGTTAAATAATGACCCATTCATTTAGAAGCAAGACGGTCATTCTCATGACCTTTGACCACGTGTCCACTCCGCACACGCACACTTCAGAAACCCACATCACATGTGCCCTTGGCAATCAATCAAAACAACCAAGGACAAACACTACAAAGAAGTGAAATTTCAGATTACTCTCCAGCTGCAACATCTGCATCTTCTGCCAGCTCGTGAGTTGCTTAATTAGGGAAGCACAGTGTTATCGAATGACTCTAACAGGTCCATTGAGAGGCATGTTGATGTAAATAAAGTGCCTGGTTAGAGGTTATGCACAGAGTAATATCTATTAAACACCTGCCTTCAGGGCCCTTGTGAATAAGAGAGTCAGTTTGTGTGTTTGGCTGGGCAATGTATGACTCTTGTCTCATTAATCTAGGCAGACAGTAGAAGGACGGAGCATTGTGTGTGTGTGTGTGTGTGTGTGTGTGTGTGTGTGTGTGTGTGTGTGTGTGTGTGTGTGTGTGTGTGTGTGTGTGTGTGTGAAAGTCTCAAAACAAGCAAGCAGCAGCCCAGAGGCCTTGAAGTCTCCTGGCAGACTCCGATCTCTTCTGAGCTGTTCAGTCTAACTCATCTAAAGAAACCCTCTCAACACATATAAAAACACATCAGATGCATCAAGCAGCTTTATATCCCTCAGCGCGCAGCAAATCTCACAGACAAACGAGTTTTATCACATATGAACACACGCTGTTCTCCCAGTTTTGGTACCTTTAGGCTCATGTGCACATCAAAATCGTTGCCAAGCCATTTCAAGCTTACTGCACACACAAAAAAAGCAAGTGCTTCCTCGAAACCATGGTATGTATAAGCATAAAAGACCTCAACCTTTCAAATATTATTATTTTTTTGTTCCGTTTTCTCAAGTCTATCTATACAAGCAGTACAGAACATGTAGAATTTTCAGCCATGATGCATTCTATTAAAAAAAAAAATAATAATAATATATATATATATATATATATATATATATATATATATATATATATATATATATATATATTTAAAATACCATAGTTACAGTACATATTATGATATTGTAAGACTTGTATTGTGTTAGGTGGTGTTCTAGGATTTCTGCAATGTGTAAGGGAACAGAATTGTGGAATCCAGTCATAACAATGGAATTTACTGTATATAGTAGAGATGCACGGATGAGCTCAAACATCACCCAAATCCACTGCTGCAAATAAATTATCCGCCTGCCGCCCACCCGCAATTAATTAGAATGTATTTTTTTATTACCCAACCCGCGGATTATCTGCAACACCCGTGGATATATCCGCCATCCGCGCATCACTAGTACACAGGGTGGAATGTCATGGAATTGACAAAATTTTGAATGAATACATCTAAGTAGGTCAGTACACTTAAATCAAAATGCCTTCATTAATGACAGTACTACTACTAATGATAAAATTATTATTAAAACATTATTTTTAAGGAATATTTAGTAGAAAAAAATTATTAACCAGATTTTATTCACCAGAAAATTGTAAATACACAACAGTATTTATGAAAGATCTATCAATAAAATAATAATAAACTAATTATTTATAAGATCAATGAATTAGACATGCTTTTGATTATAAAAATTTAATACAACCATTAAAATGGAATCCAGAAAAAAATATGGATAACACTGAATTTGGTAAAATATAAAAACTGTGAAAATAAATTTTTTTTGAAAATACGTATTTCATAGGGCTTTGAAAATTAAATTTTTGTAAAAAAAAAAAAAGGTTTCATGATTTAGACTTAGCTTAGACTTAGATTTAGCTTTTTGATTAATATTTAACCATTAAAACGGTCTAGAAATAGTAAAACAGAAAAAATGGAATCCAAAAAAACTAAAAAATAAATAAACAGAATTAGCTATTACAGATAAATCCATCCGTAAATGAAATAAAATGAAAATAAACTGTGTTCAGTCACTTTATTTGTTGGTTGATCAGACCATCTGTTCCTCATAAAAGTCTGGATAGGTGACACTAGCCTCAGTTTCAGCCCTCATCCGCTTGGCAACCATGCTGTTCGTGCCGATCGATTCGTAAATGAGAGGAAAAGACTGGAGACTGCACCCCGTGCACTGGCTGAGGGGTCAGACAGTCAGAGTTGCCATTAATAGGTAAAGTGTCAGATCCGGGCAGAAAGAACGACTTCAGGTCTGTCTGCCAAGTATGCAGATCTCAGTTACTAATTTCCAAAAGCAATTCTCACAATCATGTGACTTTTTAAAACCAGTCCATCCTATTACCATCAAGACTCTCTCCTCTCAGTTTTATAGTCCAGGGATGAATGAGCATAGATAAATGCGGATGCGTGGGGGGAGTCTAAGCGTTCAGCACAATCTTGCTGCAGATCTGACAAAACAGAACCGGGCGACTGGCCAGTGAGAGCGTGTGTGCATTTATTCAAGAGAGAGAGAGAACAGTATGTGCATGCCTGATGTTTTAAGCATCTAAAAATCAATCAGCCATGTGAACCCTTATCCGAGGTGACGGTTTCTTCTAGCTGACGCACAGATCAAAAAGGCTGCTTTGATTAACTCCACAAACAGGAAATCCTCTTTAATTCCACAGCTGCAAAAAAGGACAAATGAACAAAAGCATGTGACTGTCCGGAGACTATACAATGAACTATAGACACACACACACATATATACACAAAAGAATAAACCATACAGACATAAACATACACAACCAGACACTTGTATGAGCCAAGAAGGGCATGAATGTGAAAAGATACTTCAGATGCTTCCGGGTACTTAATCTGCCATTGTTTTAGAGAAGGAAACCCGACATCCACTTCAGAGCAGAATGATGCTGAAACAAAGCTTAATCTGACAATCTGTACAGCTGGACTTCCTTCTGTAGACGAGAGTATTCCTCTAAAAAGTTGAAGTACACTGGTTACTAGGGGTGGTGAGTGTAACGGATACATTACAGCAAAACTTAGGCTGTGTTTACACTTGGCATTGACATGAGACCTGTATCCAGATGTTGTCCACATTCACATTGAAAAGACAAGTGTAAACGTATTTCTGATCAAGGTTTTTTAAGAGCTAATTGAGGACGCATTGTTTTCAGATCTCAGTGTAATGTAAACGTTATCCAGCCATAATGTCTGCATTCGCAGGTCGACTTCATGCAAAACGCATTTCCTGGGCACCAAATCAGCATATCAGAATTATCTCTGAAGGACTCTGAAAATCATGTGACACTGAAAACTATAGTGCTACAGTTATTAACGTGTTGTATTATGGATACAAAGGTGAGTCCCAGATTTGAGTACGTCATGGAACAGACGCTGTACTCGCCTCAGTCCTGGATTGGGCCACCAGAGGCTCCAATAAAAGCACGACGAATGCATTATGCATACCTCCATTAGCAGGCTGGCTTCCTGGACACACACAAATAAATTATGGATAATGTCCACAAAGCATAAGTAAGAAAAAAGAAATGCGAGAGAGAGGAAGGAGGAGAGAGTAAGACAGAGAATGAGAGCAAGAGAGACAGCTTTCCATCCTGCTGGTACTCAGGGACAACCTTCTGATTTCCCACTTGAACTGTACTTGCATGCATAAGGTTAGATGAGAGAAACCAAGATAAAAAAAAAACAATTCTGGATTCATAAGATTAGGAAATTGACTTGATCAGACTCAGCCCACAAAATTCTTTTATTTTTCATTATTATAAAAAATTATTTAGCATAGGCCTGCTTGTATTAATTCCAGCTTTTATTAGATAGCCACATTTGTGAAGTATCCAGCACTTTGTTTGAACTCTCTGACAGCCCTGTGTTTGATTCCTGCTCTAGGCAAAAAGAAGACCTTAATAAAGCCAATGCCAGGCAATGCATTACTAAAATATCATTATCGCTTTGCGTGGGTGGTGGTGGGGTGGGGTACAGCTACGCCCTTCAACAATGAACAGCAGATCAATCATTATATCCCATAAAAGTGGTTCAGCTCAAATATAGGCAAACAAATTCTGGATTTTTAAATAAAGGCTTCACAGACTGAGGCACTACAGCCAAGAGATGAGGGGATACAAGGACAATTCTGCATTAAAAGTGTAACAGGCCAGACTCTGCTATTGTGCCATTTTGGCAGAAGCATGGAAGAAAGCGAACGAGGCAGTGTGTTGACAGATGCCTGTTCATACACACACTTACGCAATGAACGGAACACACAAGCCTCGTGCTTGATAATTAATTCTGGCAGAAAGGGCTTCTATCAAAGGATGAAGTCTGTCTGGCGCTCCAGGTTGCCTTGAAGCCCAAAGAGAAGAAAGAAGAGAAAGATTCCAGACAGCCAGACACACAAACTAAACTGCCCTTAAAGGGTTAGTTCACCCAAAAATGAAAATTAGGCCATAAATTACTCACCCTCAAGGCATCCTAGGTGTATATGACTTTCTTCTTTAAGACGAATGCAGTCAGAGTTATATTAAAAATGGTCTTTGATCTTTCTAGCTGTTTAATGGCACTCAGTGTATGTTGCAGTACTTCAGTCCAAAATAAGGGGAATGAAAAGCACCCATCCATTTAAAAAAAAGAAAATGTGACTCCGATTTAATGATCCAGATCCGAACCAATTTCATTCTAAAGCGACTTTTAATTGAACCTGTCCCAAAGCCAACCTGGGAGCTTTCATCATATCAAACTATGTCCGACAAACAACCCCTCATCATCTCCCATTCACAGTGGAAGAGAAAATAGTCACTGTAGCCTCCATACTCTGGATTACTTTGATATGTATTAGCAAACACCAACTCAAAGTGCTACTTTTAGGCATAGAGTGAATATAAGGGAAATGGTTGATTTAGTGTCCTATTTCCTACTTACCAACATCGGAATCGGCTTATAATGGCTTTACATGTAAATACAGGCATCAGCCCGATATGAAAAATTATGCCGATGTCTTGCCGATAAGAGGAATATATTAACTCTCATGTGCTCAGGGTGTGCTAGCGATTAGATTAGCATTTGAGACTCATTCTTGAAGCAAAGTTTTGCTTGAATGGTGATTGGATCCCTGCATTTAAACTGCACATACAGAATTTCATGTTCATGTATGATAAAGTAAACAGTAACAGCACATGTAGCAGCGGCTCAGTAAGGAGTTTTAATTCTGTGGCGGGCGCTGTTTACCTACTTCTAATAAAATGAAAGCAAAATACACAAATAATATTTAGACTGTGTTTCTGATTAAATAAAACATTAATTGATGCCATAAAATCATGAGTGATTTAAAGGTCAGAATTATTTTTTTTTTTTTATAATAATTTTCAGAATAATTGTACATATACTGATTTATTCATTAATGTCTGATATGTGATATTTTGAAATTGTTCCGAAACTCTTTTGCTTTTGACCATTTACAAATGTTAAATGATAAAATAAAATGTTAAGGTTATCATTGCATCTTTCTGAAGAAAAATGCAGTGATTAAAATATTGTTTATTTTTTGTTATTTTCAAATCTTCAATGTACTGTCATTATAAAACAACTTCATGTTTATTTAATTCTAATAAATAAGTTCTTGTTAAAAACTAACCAAAATTAAAAATTATCATATATCTGTATCAGCATCAGCTGTCGGCCAAAATAAATTGAAAATTATCAGCATATCGCATACCGGCAACAAAAAAAAAAACGTACTTCTTACTAGGGGTGTGACGGTTAGTATATAACCGTGAGACCGGTGGTTATAGTTGAACACCGTCATTAGAACTCTATAACCGTCAAAACCGTGTCATTTAAATATTTTTTACAAACATTTTTTATCAAAAATTATTTTCATTTTTTAGATAGGATCATAAGATGCGCAATATATCGAGAGACATGGTTTTTACCACTTAATGAAGTTTTGTAAATCATCAGACATAATATTTACCACTTCATAAAATTTTGCTTTGTAGAAAACCTTTCTTGAAAACGAATTTCGTTTTGAACAAATTTTATCTTAATTTTAATAAATGTTTCATCAACCAATTGCATTTATTTTAATAAATAAAAAGCAAATATAGCAGACAATGATAACCGTGACATGGAAGCACCAGCGCGCCGCGTTCACTTGCACTGCAGTGTGAACTAGAGCGCATCTCATCGTAAATGAAACTCAGCGTAGGCCTATGCCTCATACATTAGCATTAAATATCTTTGCTGCATCCTTTCTAGAACAGACAATGGCTTTTTTTTTTTTTTTTGCGGCTCGCATCAGCAAAGCATTGCATCGCCATAGACCGCAAAACAATCAGCGGATGGCGGGCGGGTGCGGCTTTGAAATTTGCTAAAAAAACGTTGGCGCAGATGATGAGTTTTGTGACAGATCTCCTTAATAAACAGAGGTCTGAAATCTCTGCCCCTTTACCGATAAGAGCGCGCGCTGACACAGAGTTAACCCGCTATCTCCAAGAACAACCAATTGACTCTATGGCAGATCCAATAACCCCCCCGACGGTTATGTTATGAACCGTCACATTTGACTCACGTCATAACCGTCATCACCAATTCTGAAACAGGCACACCCCTACTTCTTACTTCTAATCTTACTTCCGGGTTGGTACAAGTTTCAGCTGTTTATTTCCGATCGTGGATCTAATGACGTAGACGAGAACAGAAGTCCTTATTTGAGCATTTCTCCTGGAAAAGCACACCCATGCACACATTGATCAGAGGAGAGAGAGGCCGCGCACATCAACGCACTTCAAAATCGTCGGCAGCACTGCATAGGATTTGTTCGAGAATGCCTCCAAATAAGTACATTTTTGGATGTGAGGAAAGGTTAACCGTGTTCAGCTTCCCCAAGAACCCAGCGTTACATGAACAGTGGATGCAGTTTGTTTTTCCAAAGTCATACATTTCAACGGAGTGTATCCAGTGCGTTTGTGTGTTCTGGTCATTTGAGTGACGAATGTTTTATAAACAAGGCCCAAGTCGACGCTGGCTTTGCACATCGTTTGCTATTAAAACATGGAGCCTTCCCTGTGATAAAAGACCCCATTCATTTTAAGTACAACTGCATCAGTTGAAAGTTCACCTGAGTCCCAGGATCCTTGTGGAATTCTACCACTGTACCATTGAGAGCATACTCACGAACTGCATATCAGTATGGTACAGCAATTGCTCCGCATCTGACCGCAAAGCACTTCAGCGGGTGGTGAAAACTGCTCAAAGGATCACTGGCACCCAGTTAACTTCCATCGAGAACATTTATCACAAGCGCTGTCTGGGCAGGGCAAGAAACATCATCAAGGATGCCTCTCATCCTAACCATGGACTCTTCACCCTCCTTCCATCCAGCAGGTGTTACAGTGCCTACACTCATGCACTAGTAGGCTCAGGAAGAGCTTCTTCCCCGAGGCTGTGACACTTCTGAACGCCACACCACCAATCTAATCTGCACCTGCTCTTTAACTGCACTGGTCACAGTACTTTACATACATGTATTTGCACTACTCATATTTTGCACAAACTGCACACTATTCTAGCTATTACATTCTAAAGTTGTTACTGTACAAAGCACAGTCAATTTTGTATAAAAATATTATTGCACTACTGTTATTTTGCATATAATACATTGTTTAACAATACTTTTGCACACTCATCCAACTGTATTTGTAACCACTGTTCTCATGTTGCTGTTGTTCAGAATGTGTATATAATCCTACATTGCTCTGTTCATAATGATTATACAATACCTACATTGCATTCCTATTTATATTCTGTAAATACTCTGCTCAATACTGTATATAGCAGCTCCACTGTACATTCTGTATAACATAGCTTCACTTACTCTGCACTTTTATGTATATAAAACACTATATTCTTGCACTTCTGGTTAGATACTAACTGCATTTCATTAGCTCTGTACTTGCAACTCTGCATAATGGCAATAAAGTTGAATCTAATCTAATCTAATCAGATTTCAGTATTTTCTTGGAAATCAGCACATAAGTGAATATATGTTAATGGAAACAACACAAAACATCAGTATTATAGCTCCACTCAAGGCACGCCTCCAAGAGCTCGGCTTTTTCCAGAAAGAATCGGAAAGCTGTATTTTTATTTTATAAATGTGATAAAACTAAAGACTTTTTGGATATATGAAGGATGCAGAACTACTCTATAGGTACTCCAGATTAACATGAGATTAGGTGAAACTGTCTATGTTATGTACCCTGTAAATATTATTTTTAAGTTAGTGTTAGATAACCAAATTGAGTTTTCTTTCGCACCTTGGTACAGCAAGATGGCGGAGCCCTTGCTCCAAAAACGATGGTGACAAAACATCCCTTTTTCTTTAAAATGGTTACATTAATCATTTTTGTTATTTTTGTATTATTATTAAAATTGTAGTTGTTTTCCTAAATAATGCAAACTTGACTGACTGCTTTATTTCCACTTTAACCATACCAGTAAATTAAACAACCTGTAATATTGGCCAATTACCAAAATGATACAAAAATATTAAAAGATACTAAAAATCCTTATCTATACTTGTTAAAGATATTAAAATATTAAAGAGATCTTAAATGAATTCACCTCTATTTAAAACTCCCTATAGGAAACTGAATCCAAATGGATACAAATATGCAAAAAACATGTAGAAATTAGTAGAAAAGCACCAACGCTGCTGTTTTACATCTGAAACAGGTTGCAAGCAGAGGTGAAAATATCTGCGATTCATCTCTTCAAATGAAATCAGAGTTCAAAAGAAATCTGTGGCTCAGGGTTGACGATCTCCAGACCTTGAGCTCAGGCTGAGACTTGTCAGATACAGATGGATGGTGGCCAGTCGTTTACAACGCATTAAATTCCCAGAAGACAAACTGTCTTACATTTATAATATCCCAAAGGCCAAATCCTGACAAACTTTTTATGATTTCATTTCATCTTTTGAATATTTGGGTAAAAAAAAAAAATGCATGAAACGGAGTTAATACTTATCACTCTAACTGAAAAACTTTTAGTGCTTTTCTATAGTATTAAGCCTCAAATGTGAACTATAAATTGGATTGGATTCTTCTTTAAACTATAAAAAAGAAGAAAAAAAAATATGAATGGTATTATAATGTTATACTAAATCTAAAATGAAAATAATGGGAAAAAACATGATGACATTTAGAAAGAAAACAAATCAGTGGACTATTAATGATTAATTGCCATTTTGAACGATTACGTAATTGTGGCATCCATAATTGTAATCACAATTAGAAATTTGATAAATTGTGCATCCCTAATTTCTACACATGCAAATTCGACGTCATTTAAAAAGGGTGCTAATAACACATTTATACACAGTCACCTGTGATTACTAACACCTCTTCCATTCTTCCATTCAGGTTAACAGCTTTAGAAACAGGTGTTATGGTAAGTCAGTGTTGATGGTAACATGACACTGATGTGTGGAAGCAGGAAGATGGATTAAAGCCTAATAAAGGATAATGAGAGCAAGATTAAAGTGTGTTTCTGAGGAAACTGGAATATTTTTCTCATTCAAAGGTAAAATTAGCTCTAAAGTCTTGTCTGGTCTACCTTTATTAGCAGCAATGAGCGATACTAAACAACTATGCAAGTATCAAATTTACACCGCTGGGCAGAAAATGTTAACATGCCGTATTAATATAAAAATAAAGCAGTTAAGGCTGTCATTGCAAAACAAAAAATAAGATCAATGTTTCATTTTTACAAATGTAGGTGAAATGTAAAGTGATTAATTTCAACAATCTGTGTTTTGAACATTAATCCCCATGCAAACTAGAAGATCTTGTGACTGATTTTGACTAGGGATGTCAACGATTAATCGATGATCGATTAATTGTCGATAAGAGATGCAATCGATTAAGGCTGTCGATGGTCGGTTAACCGATTCAATGTTGGGCTGCGTGCGGCTCATGCGCACTCAACACGTGCGAGCGGCTGTGAGTGACGGTGATGATATAAAAGCATCATCATTCATTCACAATGTACAAATTAAGCTTTTAATGTGATTTAAACTTTAAAGTACATTAAAATAGAAACAACATAAAAGTTCTTTAACATTAAAAGCAATAGAAATGTAGTTACTAATCATTTCATCAGATAACTGTTTTATATCGTGCGCTTTGCAGGGCTGCGGGACACAGTGACAGGACAGGTAGTCTATTCATTCCTACAACTTGTAAATTCATTCCTACGAATTATAAATGTGGCAATTGTCCATGTTTCATTAATTTTGTTCCCTAAATAACCCATGATTTAAGTGAAATAAGGGAACAAATCGAACGAATTCTTAATTCATGAAATCTTTAATTTCCCTTCCCATGTTTACCACAGTAAGAGATGCGAAAACAGTTATTAAAAGCGAAAGATAATAAAATAAACCTGGGAAATTAGAGGGTTAGACTATGAAGATTTAGGAAAAGAAACAATGCCTAAATATACTGAATTTGTGGAAATTCGTGACCAACCGGCAAACCAGAACAAAGCCGCGTAAATGAAGACTATGGGGTCCAAAAGCATGGTCGCGATCTAACATTTTCCAGTTAACCTATTATTCCTCTAATAAACAAAGCTTTTATACCACACTTGTCATAATCAGATCTTATCATTTCTAAATAAATAATTGCTGGATTCAAAACAGCGATTAATAGGCGCTGTGACCGACACATTCCTGGAGCATTCACTGCTGTCACTAAACGGTGACGCCGAGCATCGTTCACAAATTTCTGCATGGACCTGACTAGGGCACAGGTTCTAAGCCCTGGGACAAAATGGGATGCTTTAAGGAAAATTTATAGCCTACTAAGTAATAGGCCCAACATAAAAATAACAATTTGTTTTCATGTTTTTTTTTTTTTTTTTTTTTTTAAATAGGCTATGCGAAATATATCCGACTTAAATAATTAAGATTAACGGATTTAAAACAGAAGTGTGGGCGCTCCATAAGTTCACAAAAAAAAAAAAAAAAAGGATGACAACGCATTCTGTTTGTTTGCTTTATTTTACAAGAGCACAAATCTTCTGTTTTTATTGTGAGTGTGCACAAATGAAAGTAAACACTTTTGCGGAAAATATATATATTTTTCTTCTGTCTCAGCTGTTTCGATCGCGCCGGAGCCTGCTGCAAACGTATATTCTAGCGATTCAAACTTACATCGCAGTCTGTTCATTATCAAAATAGTTAACTAGTCAACTAAACATTTAAAAGGTTACACTGGTCAGTTTAAATAGACCGTAGTATACCGGTCCACTCTGCTGTTCCAAGGACATTTTTGCTTATATGAAGAGGATCATCTTTTCCGTCTATATGCGAATGCGTGTTAAGTACAAGCCTAGTTTACATTATAAATAATAGTTTAACATTCAAATACATTGCGAATATGGAAACATTTCGATTTGTGCCGAATGAGACATGAGCAATAACCTCCAAATAAATCTAGCCAAAGCCGCGCTCGCTCATCCTCGTCTGCACGCATGCACTGTCACGATCTAATTTTTAAAAATCTGACATTTTCTAGGACAGAATCCAGCAGGATCAAATTAATGTGAGCAACAGTGTGTTTTGGTGCAGCAGCGCCGATGTAGTTCACTTAATGTGCAGCGCAGTCACACGCGCTCCACATTTCGGATAATTTTATACAATAATGTCAGTTGAAAACATTGCAATTGTGCTTTAAAATACAACAACGAGCACCACAAAACCATTTAAAGAGGCGCGTTCAGCGTTCTCCGTGCGGGATTGGAAACTGTCAACAAAGTAAAATGACCTCAAAAGTATGGCGCGCTCTCTTCATTTTATCAAATGATCATAATCGCATCTATTCATTTTATAATCCTGCTACTAGCATTTTATTCAGACTAAAACCTCTTTAATTCAAGTGAGAAAGCGTTTTGTGTGTGTGTGTGGCTTTTGCACATCCTGTCATACCGCTGACTGCGTGCCTGCAATAGACGCATTTTGCAGTATTATGGTTAACGATTAATCGATTAATTGATCGTTAATTTAAACGACGATCGATCATGGAAATAATCGAAATTTGACATCCCTAATTTTGACGCAATATTTTTTCCGTGAATCATGTGTGTTGCAAAATATTGCTGCACACTGCATTTTATTTCATCAGTGAAAAGACTGACTTTGTTATGAAACCACTTGGAAGTTGAATTATATCAACCTTTTTTCCTATGCAACGCTGTGAAGTCCAAAATTTATCCAAAGTCAATCTACATAGGAATTAATTAATTGCTTGTCTGTGCCAAATTAATAATTAAAATAGGATAAAAAAAAATCAATTGATCTTTAACCATAAAATAACTACTAAAATTAAATATTGATACTTAGAGAAATATCACAACACAGCTTCATCGATTTTCTCCTCTCACATCGAATATCATGTGTAACAGTGACTGAGTTAGGAATATAAAACTCATTAATTAATGCAAATTACCCTGTAGCCAAAGTCAACGACTTAATTCCTTCAGAGGTTTTTGTACTTATAAATATCAAAAGTCTTATTTCAAGTAGGCTACACTTCTCCCACACTGTTCTTAGTGCCTCAATGAGAGTTTATTAGTGTCATGTGTGGAACTTAATTTGTATGCTAACGATGTTGCAAGTCAGTCACTGCTTGCGTATAGACCATAAGCCAACTCACTTAATAATTATCAGCGTCAGCCACTAAAACATCCATATCAGTCAACCAAAAGTCATTCCCTACAATTTGAGACGTCCCTCTTTGCAATGAAACTATAAGCAATTTAAAAACTCCAGCACCTGTTATCTGCCTCATATGATTAATTATTTATGCCTCAGGTTTAAACAGACAGCTTGAGCTAAGCATTACGTCCAGTGATTCTTTTGAAAACGTTCTGCTCGCCAAGCCATGCTAATGGCCCCTGCGTCACACTGCAGACTGAAAAGCAATGATTTGGGAACAGGCCAGCCCTCTCTCAGGGGTCTACACTCGATGGGTACTGGGAACTGGGAGCTTTGAGAAGAAATCTCGAATAGCATCAAGCGAACTTCTCAAAACAGCCTAATCTGCCATGTCCCCTGATGCACACGCAAGTTTTCGGCCTACAGGAACAATATGTTGTGACAAACAAGCAAAGCCTAATGAGTCAATATTTCTAGATTGTTCTTGGCATTCAAGTTTTCATTTCCTTGGTGTGATTGGTAAATAGGTATTGATGCTTTACAGGACTGACTTTTTTAGATCAGAGCGAATTCTCGGAAAGGAAAGCATGTCCAACCACAGGAAGTTTAGTCCCATTTACATTGCCATAGTAACCTCACCCAGACAAATTCAGAAAAAAAACAAAAAACACACAGGAAATGTAAAGAGTACAGTGGATGGTCAGAGTAAAAATATTCATAATAAGGGCTAAATGTCTTTCGCCAAACCTGCAATGTTCATTTATTATTCAAATTAGCCATATCAAATTGTATCTAATATACCGCTTTCCTTTCTAAAATATTTAAAATATAGCTAACAGCCCCATAATATTTCATCTGGCTTATAAGTTATGACCAGGCACAAACAACGCGATATAAAATGCGATAACAATAATGTTCAGCTCATTATCTGAAAACAGGCTCGACTAATCGATTCTTGGGATTTAATCAATGTTGTTTAGTAAAAAAGATTAATCGATACCCAGCCCTAAAATATACATATATAGTTCTTTCAAAACTGATAGTTTTACCCATCCAAATTAACCCCCATCTGTGCTTAAGCATGTCACGTATTATTTAGTACTGCATTTATACATTTAATTATCAAGTTATCCACCAGCTGAGGTGTTCTCTTCCCTTCATGAGGGCCTCAGCCGATTACTTAAATAGCATAAATGTACTTTTGTTTTATTCAATTAATAAAAAATGACAGTGCAAGATAGCCCCAGAGAAGCTATGTACATTTTGATGTTTGTGATTGCTGACACCTCTAACAATACAGACAAGAACAACCCTGAACAGTAACTCACTGCATTTAAAAAAAAAAAAAAAAGAGTCTATAAAGGTCTTTTTAAAGCCAAAACATATATTTGGCAGTATGCACCCTGATCATTGAAAAGCTTCACACACTAAAACCCTGTTGTTCACAGCTTTGAAACAAAACAATATAACTGACCTCAGATCAGCAAGAGGAACGTGTAGCTGCACCTGCCGAATGGTTTAGTGGAGGGGCCTGACAGTACGCACAAGGAATACGGAGCGATTGCCCCCCACTGCACTAACAGAGATGGCACTGTTTGAGACAACCTTCCCCTGAACCTCACACGGCCCTCAACCCTGCAACTGCTCTCTTTTCTTCGCTATTCTTTAGTTTATTTTATTTCCTTTTGCGGATTCTCCCTCTCTCTCTCTCAAATGCAGCTGATTACTGCCACAGTTTGGACTAGGGGTGTCCGATATGACTATTTTTGTTCAAGGACGATAAAAATGTCTCCACAATTTGCTTCCGAAGAAATATCGTAGTATCGTGCCACCGCGCACATTCTTTCAGCAGCAGTTCTAGCGCCACGGTCTCTGGAAACTGTACAACACCACATTCACATCAGTGTTAACTCAACGGTAGAGTTACTCAAACAGGACACTGCACTTGTTCACAATCACAAAAGTACATTATTTGCTGGTTTGTTGTCGTCGTTAACAGTTCTGTCTAACACAGATAGAAGTCTAATAATCGGATAGAATGGTTAAACAAAGAAATTAATGTATACAGAAAGTATTATAACGATTGCTTTTATATTAGGCCTATTAGTAATAGAAAGACAAACATTACAATACTATCTTGCTTCTAGTTAGCATTAAGCAAATACACATTTATAATAATTTAAACAAATCTTTGAATGACTAATGAACATTTAATTAAAACCTTGCAAACGATTGACGATTTGATATATTACCATATCGCCCTACACTACTCTGTGTGATGATCAGTCAGTGTTAATTGAATGCTTTAAACTTTAAAATTGTGAATTGAAATTATGCTATGCTTTATGCATTTGCCCACTGTCATATTCCTGTCTTTTTCACTGTGTGCTGTACGTAAAATATGGGTTACCCGGGCTTTATTTAATAAAAATATGATTCCCAGTGCACACAAGCTTCTCAGAATACTGAGTCTCCTATTGGTTTACAGTGTTAACTTTCTTTTTAATTATATTTTTATTAAATATGTATTTATATGTGAAAAATACTGTCATCTAAAGTATAAGCACATATCTTTTACACATTTTTTTTCTATTGTCAAATATTAAAAAAAAAATTAAAAAAAAAACACACATCGGTCGACCACTATAGTTCACCCTAAAATGTATTTTCTGTCATTCTTTACTCACTCTCATGTTATCCCAAACCTGTATTAATTTAATTATTGTGCTGAACACAAAATAAGATATTTAAATAATGTGGGTAACCAAACATTTGCTGGTTCACATTGAATTTGATAGTAGGAAAAAAAAACTAAGGAAGTCAGTATTTTGGAGCAGCAAATGTTTGGTTACACATATTCTTCAAAAAAGCATTTATTTTCAGTAGAAGAAAGAAACTCATTCAGGTTTAAAACAACCTTTGAGTAAATTAGTAAATTATGGTATAAAATCAAACATTGAATGAAAGAATTGACATACAGATGACAAAAAAAAAAACGTAAAGAGAAAAAAAACACTGCTTAGGACTGAAGAACTTTAATAAAGTTGCTTTAAGAATCAGTCTATATAGGCCTAGTGTTTTATATTTATATTTGTTCATTACATTTCTTGAACGCTTCTGCTAAATACATCTATTGTATCTGAAAATAAAGCAGTGTTTGTTTTATTTGTATATTATGTGTATTTGTAAGGTGTATCTTTGTTCTTATTTTTTTATTATCAAAGATAAAATAATGACAAAGATTTGGCAAACTTTGGCCTAAAAGGTTTTGTTAGGTTGGCCCGATATAAGAGAGACAGAGTAAATAAGCAATCCCTAAAAGGATACATTTCCAAAAAAAACAAAATATTTAAACCAAATTCTGTCAAAAAGAAGCACAGCTGTACATTACGTCACACATGGGTTATTAATAATACAAAGAATGTGTCTGGGAAGGATTGTTTGGTCTTGTTTCTTGCACAGTAAAATAACAACTTGTAAGGAAAAGCTCACATAGGTTCAAAAACTCCAAACACAACACTGCTTGAAGTCCAAAAGAGTTTCACCTCGCTGAATTTGCAAACAGCTGGCCACAGTCAACACTTTCATGAATGGCTGTATTATCGTGAACTCTCTTATTCCCAGCACTCCATGCTTCGCACTTCAATTTTCTGCCTTTCTCCCTCTCTCTTTCACCCGCCTAAACAAGCCTGTTTGCTTTTAAAACAAACATCACAGCAGTCTCATGGAAACAAACACTGCAGCTAGGCCTAGGTAGCCCTGCCTGACTTCATATGCATACAAAAACAATTACAGTGCATTTTAACATCTCATGTCAATGCAGGGCTGTCAGTGCTGGGCTGGCATGTAAACAGTCAAAATTAAGTTTGATGCAATTTTTACCAAAGCATAAACTTCTATGATGACTTTAGTGAAACGCTTGTCTGTGGCCAAGTGGCATGATAAAAGTGGCGTAAAAACTTAATTTAGCACAGACTTGGTTTTAAGACATGGTAAGTAATGGTGTCCTATTTGTTACGTCCCATTTTCTTGAGAAAAATGCCCTGCATGTGAAATATAATATGCAAAACAGTGAAGATTACAGATACAGAAGTTCTCAGGGTCTCAGTATTTGGCGGTTACTGCAGCGAACGATTGCTATCGCCGTCGTCTTTAGTTGTGAAAACACAACTACGTGCTTTAGTCTGAGGGCACAACAAACAGAGGGACAGATACGGTCATTTACCGCTAGTAAGGTAAAACTCGGAGATGACAGAAGTGTGATGTAGGACACCGAGCTTGTTGCACAACAAACAAACTTAAGTGACTTTGCATTAAAAAAAAACAAAAACTTAGACATGGGTTGGTGAATGTTCACATAGGAAGAGGATGGGGCGTTTCAGCGTGCCACTCTGCTAAATGAAGCTCAAGGGAAGTTGAGGTTTTGAGTCAAAGAACAGACAAGGCGTCATCAATGCAAAAAATGTGGTTAAAATGAATGTGAGTGTTTTTAGTGTTTTGTAAGGTTTTCTGGAGGTTTAGTTCACCATAAAATGAAAATGGTATCTTTAATATCCCAAATCAGCTTTTTTTTTTCTTTTCTTTTTTTTTTTGTGGAATTCAAACGATGATATGAAGAATGATTTCTTTTTGTCCATACAATTAAAGTCAACATGGACCAAAACAACATTTTAGCATTGTTGTTAATGTAATGTAAAACTTAAAAAAATTAAATACATTTGTTAACTGAAATAAAGATATTAGAAAAAAAATATTAGATGAAAAACTGAAATTCTGCCTTTCGGCAACTAACTGAAATGAGTTTGAAATAAGCTGAAATACTACAATTACAGAAATTAAAAAAAGAAATGCTTTTATTTAAAATGTAAAAAAAGCACACCACTAAATTAAAACTTAAAAATTACAATAAAAGGCAGTTCAAAATATGATAAATACAATAGTAGTATACACATAAAACTAAAATAACACTGCACTGACTTTCATAGCATGGACAAACATTTGTTTTACAATAAATCTTTTAATAAGAAATAAGAAACAAGACGACAAACATTGTGCTGCTGCAAATGAAAAATATTTAAAGAGGAAGAAGCATTTCAAATTTAAGGAAGAGAAGAAAGGGAAGGGTGCAATATGCAAACTCTCATACTTCATAAACCTCAGGAAATTGGCATCAATGACAAAAGACTCCTTTGCATTTTCTTCTCTCCTCATGAGGGTCAGCTACAGACATCGATAACCTTTAGAGAGTCACACACTGTGACCAGCAAAGCGTTTTTAAATGCCACCCACTCTGTCTCCACAGCCCTTCTCAACACATTGATTTGGACCAAACAAGCTAGCAAGCTCAATGAAGGGGAGGCAATTTCCAGAACTCCTTGTAGTAAATAAATCACATGGAATGCAAGAGTAGATGCACAGAACAAAAATAACAGCTACATTTACATCTTTAATACATCTATAAGATGTCACTTTGACCCAAGCCTAATGAAGTGTAATATCGTGTCACAGCACGTCAACCATAAATGTTTCTGCAGGAGTGCTTAGATGAGCATAGAGAATTAAAAACAAGCTAAACAAAACCAAATATAAGTATGTGGGAGGAAATATGCCTTGATGGTTCATTTCTTTATCCGACTTACTATTTAAATTACCAGTTCAATACCATGCTCTTTTTGGGACCATCCTACTCCATTCTGTCCAAATACGATACCCTGAAACATTAGGGCCTTTCGCACCGCTTTATTTCCAGAACTAAATGTACAGTACTAAAGTACAGGGATGCAAACTCTTTCCCAGTACCATTTAAAGGGTTGCATTCGCACCGACCGTGTGTACTAGGACGTGACGTAAGCCGGTCGACAGGGATGTCATTTGTGTGCGGCATTTAAAAATGTTAACAAAGAAGAACAATGTTAACAACAGGAGGATGGAGGACTCTGCGACTGAAGCTGTGTTTTTGTTGTGTCTCTCAGGTTTCACAATAAGGGACATGGAATGTCGACGTATACGAAAAATGTTTGAAAGAAGGGAAAGGAGGATTAAGAATCTCCAGCAACTGGCAGTGCTACATTTGCTACAAGTGCCCACACTTCGGTGTCCGTATATTTATCGCTGTTCATCATACTAGCAAAATAAGTTGACAATATGTACAGTAAAGCGTTTTAAGTCATGGCGGGTGAGGGCGTTTTCGAATGCATCTGGCCAATCAATGTCTACTTATGTAACGTTTAGTACCAGTTGTGCTGGTTAGACCCTGCTCTTTTGATTTGATTCTCGGAACAGGCAGTCCGGTACTAAAATCCCATCTAGTTTGTGCACCCAAAAGTGGGTAGTCCCACAATTAGTTCTGGTACTATGAAAAGGTTCGTGCGGTGCGAAAGGCCCGATTGCCAAACTGAAGCACTTCCTGTCAATAATTTGCAACACTGATTTATACAGAGCCAAAACTCCAGCCTTACACATTTCATTACCGCTTTTTAGGATGAAGGATGGTGTCACGATTTTGTAATATAGTTCCTGGTAGATACTGGTTGCTTTCCCATCAGGCACAGTGTTAGTTCAGTGTTAAAAGTTTGCTGCAGAGTCTTACTTTATAATAAATTATGTGTTTGAAACGTAGAAAACAAATCTCCTTGGTGTAGAAACTAAAAGAAGGAACTGTCTTCCCAACAGAGAGGGAAAAACACTGCGCATGTGGTTTGGTGTCTGTTATTCATTCATTCATCATAGCTGATGCTTGTGGAGAGCTATTTGCTTTGGATCAGTGCTAGGGTGAAACTGTGTCACTATCCAAACACACTTCCTGCCTAACAGGAAGCTTGCGTTATGGTTCCGCCCCAGCCCTTCCTGTTCTGGATGCCAGCTAGCGTAGCACAAAATATCCGCCCTACATTAATGTTTCCACAGCACTAGAACACAGATAACGCTAAAGACGGTCACCTCTGCACTGTATTGTACCATATTGCAACAAGTTTTCAGCACCCCTGACTCAACACTAAACTTGAGCATGGGTCATCATGGCTGATTTTCTCTTCTTATACACAATAAAACCGGACCACATCTGTCAGTCAGTTTAGGCACAGGCAGCCACCTTTATAAAACCTTTAAGCAAAAAAAGAAAAGAAAAAAAGCGAGCAACCTGAGAACGCCTGACTGAAGGACGAAGAGTGTAGTAGACAGACATTTGACTTTCCATTGTTTCAAAGAGTTCAAGGCAAGGCGCCCGGTTTTCTGTGACTGGTATAAACAAGGCAATGCTGAAAATTAAACAATCTCTTTGCTCCAAGAACGCAAAAAACGCTACAGGCAAACAGACATTTATTGCTTTGTCAGAGAATTTCTTGCAACAAGACTTTTAAAAAAGCGAATATGTTGCATACGAACAAGCTTTACAATTGTTTGGCATTTCTAAAATGAATCAAATGATAATTAAATCCTTTACTTCGATACTGAAGATTTGTGTTTGTAACATCACAAAAACTACATCACAATGAGCAAAAACTGCCAGGAAATGTTGTCAAACCACTATCTCTGTGACCCAAGGGACAGAGAAAATGACTAAAGCAGAATTCAACAGCTATACAGCTTCCCATTACCATCCTGAAGAATTCACGGTATGAATTACAGAAGATAATGACTTTGCCGGCTGATGTTAAAAAGAAAAAAAAAACCCTAAGCCTTGCTTTGTGAATCAGAGGCACGTTTTATTAGCATAAGCAATCTCGTTTAAGTTTTCAGCTGCTAATTAATTTCATTTAATGAAAGTTCTGCACTGACAGACCCTTCAAGGGGGATTTCCTGTAGCCGTATCCATGGTTACAAAAGCTAGGGCAAGGAAAACTCATTTTAGGAGGGAGTTCTGTGGGGTTGAGGTGTGTGTGTGTGTGTGTGTGTGTGTGTGTGTGTGTGTGTGTCAGCCTGAAATTCCAGGCTTCAAAAGGAAAGACTAAAAGGAGCTTAAAGGGAAAAAGATCATCACTAACCTCAGAGTCATTCAAGCTGAACAAGAGTATCAACCAAATACAGGAACAACTGTGATAAATGTTTACAAGGAAAAAAGTAGTAAGCAACCGTTTAAATCCATCTATTGTACAGCACCCTTAGATGGCGTTCCCATTGGAATTTTAACATTTCTTAATAATAAGACATGAACCAAACCAATCAGCTATGAAGTGAATAATATTTGAAAAAATTGGACAAAAAGACATTGTACCTTTCTAAATGCCTATAAACGTCCACAAAGCATGCAAAATGAATTAAAAATGACAGATAAATATAAAACTACTGATTTAAAGAGGTTAAATATATACACAGAAACAGAATATAATTTAATTTTTTAATTAATAATACATTTTTTAAAGCAATTTAAGAGCACTAAAGAGATATTTAGTGGGATTTTATTTTCATAATTCTGTGATTAGTAAAGATTTCTGCAGAATCATGGGTAATGTAATTTTTCTGCCAAGAATTCTGCTATTAAACGTCTAAATAAATGTAAAGAATGGCTCAAAGTAACAAAAACTGAGTTATTGTAAAAAATCCATTACTCTTTGGAGAGAAACAGTGGGATGTTTACTTCCAGAAACCAACTTTATTACAGTGGCAGTAAGCTTTAATCTGTGTAGTTGATTGTCGTTTATGACATATTTGCAACTGATATGCACATGTACGTGTGAGAACACAAATGGGGCACTGGGTCATGTTATTGGCACTCACAGTGTCTCATGTGCATGCAGTATCACAGCACTTTAACCTCTAATAGCTCAGGTTTCCAGCGCTCGTGCAGACTATAAAATAGGTCTTTTATTCCAGACAGCTTCGACAAGCTTTCCCTCTGGAACGTGCTTTGTGTAATCACATGGTTTGCTTGCCCTTGCGCCCCATTTCCTGCATTTCTTTCTTGTTTAAAGAACCCTTGCACTCAAGGCTTGGGATTCAATGGATGCAAGATTGTGAAGAAACAAGCCCTATTTTTATTATTTATTTTTATTTTTTTCGTGGTGGTGGTGGATTTCATTAAAAGGGACATTTCACCCAAAAATGAATAGCTCTCCTCATTTATTCACCCTCATTTAAATTCTAACCTCTATGACTTTTTATTGCTAAAGCAGAATAAAACAGAACTGTTATTTTCTGTGATGAGTTTCAGTACGCAACCGTATAATTGTGGTGCACTTACATCAGAGAACGTGACGCGTTATTTGTCACCTGTTGCAAAACTCTGAATCACAGCATTTAGAAAAACCACATAAGTATATGGTTTTATATCCTATATTTTTCTCTTCTCGCCACTTTCTTCTCTCTCATGCACTCCTCACTGCCCTGGAGCTCTCACAATCAGGTAGCTTTGTATCCTGCCATTATTGATCTCCGTGTCCCATCTCCTGCTACTGGAGTGGTGTGAAACACAGCTGCCCAAGCTAATGATTAGCCCAGCAGTCGAGGAACAGCTCTGACACAGACTGTTCAAAGGTACAGCAGTACTGTGCCGCACTATTCTTAAAGGGGGGGTGAAATGCTCGGTTTCACTGAATATCCTGTTAATCTTGAGTACCTATAGAGTAGTACTGCAACCTTCATAACTCCAAAAAGTCTTTAGTTTTATTATATTCATAAGAGAAAGATAGTCTGTACCAATTTTTCCCGGAAAAACACGACCGGCTGGAGGCGTGGCGTGTGGGCGGAGCTAAAGAATCACGAGCGCCAGTAGGCTTTTGCGTTGAGAGCATGTGGAAGCTGTGACATTACCGTGAGGGTAAACCCATCATCCAAAGCAAACCATGGCTTACAGTCAGATTCAGCCGTTTATTTATGATCCAGAATCAGATCCCGAGGCTGAAACTGAACGAGAGCAGCAGCAGCAACGACTCGCTCCAAGCGGGGCTCGAACCCGGGTCTCCGGCATGGGAGGGGACTCACTAACAAGGAGGCAGAGATATTTTAAGCAGTTTTACTCACCGCCTGCGGTTCCAACACACGATCGTGACCCTTTTTCGTTGGGATTGCATCATCCTTAAGAAATAAACAATACAAAAATCTGTCCTCAAACTGGGCCTTGTTTGTAAAACAAGCATCTTCGAAATGCAGGGAACAAACAAAAACACTTGCACAACTCCGTTGATGCTCTGTAAAAATAAACTCCATCCACTGGTCCCTTAATGCTGTTTTTTTTGGGGTAATCTGTGCAGGGTTGTCTTGCCCTGGCAACCAAAAACACACTCCTTTTGTGACATTTCGCGATGCTCCCGCTCTGATCAGTGATTGTCTGTGCTCAGCCTCTCATTGCTCTGCTATACAGGAGCGCGCGCTCTTCCGGCAGACGCGCTCTTAGCACCCATATAAGGAAATTCCGCTCCATCCAACGTCACACAGAGCCATACTCGAAAAAAACTTTCCGAAACTTGTGACAAACCGGAAGGAGTATTTTGGGAACAAAAATACTCCTTCAAACGTACAAATTAATTTTTGAAACTTTGTCCATGTTTAGCATGGGAATCCAACTCTTTAACAGTGTAAAAAACTCAGTATGCATGAAATAGCATTTCACCCCCCCTTTAAGAAAACATTTAAGAACAATGTCATAATAATAATATTAATATCATGTGTGGCAGACCATCAGATCTCATTCGAGCATAAACTTCAAAATGTTAAAGTTGAGAAGTCACAGTGGAGTTGAGATGATTGTAAAGACTCAGACAACTTGACGGGTTGGCTCTCTGCTGAATTACCTTTCACTCACTTTCTCTCTCATTATGTGGGTGGATCTTTGAGGGCTGCAGCCATACTTCTCTCTCTCTGAGGGTTTTCACAGTCTGCTCACGTTATGCTGCCCCACAAAGAGTCTTTCTGTGGCAGGGCACAAAACTACAGGCCTGCGGAGCACGACATAATTACAAATCACAAAGCCCTCAGTACTGCGGGCTAGCTCCAGCTGCATTCTGCACCCTTTCCAACTCCAAACACACTCTCCCGAATGGCTAAAATCCCTCCTATTTTCTCTTTTACGACACACTTTCTCCTCCCCCCCAAAAAACAGGTCTTACTATCTTTTTTAATCATGCATAAAGGACTTCAAAGTTTAGTTAGGCCAAATGAACACCACAAGTTTTAACACTTGGTTCTTTTGCTTAGGACAGACCAGAGCCCCCTACAGGTATCTTTTTAGACTTATATAATTCACCTAAAAACTAATGACATTGGAAAGCACTGATTTAAAAATTCTATACTATTTTGTCTAAAACAATTAAATTATTGTATGAAAATCTGATAGCAATTTTGAAGTTTGCTAAAGGGCCAATAGATTCGGGGGTATAAAAAAAAAAAAAAAAGGTTGTACCTTTTATTAATAAAACAAATGGAAGTGATTTGGAAAATTAAACAACAAGGTTACAAAGAACCAGCGGGAAAAGAAATGTGCCTGTAGCAGCATACTTGAAGTAAATCAATATAGACTTAAACATATTCAGTAATATGGGTTCTCCTTTTTGTGTTTCCAAAATATTTTAGTTTGTCTTGACACAACTTGCATAGTGTGGCTCTTGTTCGACTTCTAAGAAGCCAGAGTACTTTGATACAATAGTTTTTACCACAGAAGGTGCCGGTCTGATTTCACACACTGCCATCATGCATCGGTAACCCCTTATTTACACTGCGCACGTCTGTGACGTATTATATCTCCGTGGTGGTCACCGGAGCTGATCGCAGCCACTCTAGTCAATGCTTGTGTTTACACCGGTTTACTATGAGAAAAAAGAAGCAGCCACTCAGCAATTCCACCACTTTCTGCATTACGTGTGAAAGGGCCTTAACGCTTCTGGTGCGAGTTGGCAACGCTTGGAGGATGGAACAAAACCTTGCCGAAGACGTAACATGCCGCAGATGTGTGCAGTTTAAATAAGGGGTTAGAGTTCTGCATTTTCCGTTCCGTTAACATCACGCTATCAATTAACATTTAGAAACAGAACATTTATTTTTGACTTTTGTGAATCGATTCAGAATTAACCAGGTCCGCATGATCGCGATGCGTCTAAGAATCACATTTTCCCCCCTCCCCTATAAATTATGCTAGGTTTGTTTTGAAAGATTAAGTGAACATTAGATGACAGCAAAGCTAATCCAAGGCAAAAACAGGAACTGATATATTGACACAAATAAATAAAACCAATTGTCTTGAACCAATCTCTGACATCAAATGTCTGCACAAAACGCTCTAATTTAAACAAACCCTTTTGAGCCAAGACCATCCAGGTTTAAGCAGCAGTCAAAAAAAAAAAAAAAAAAAAAAACTGAAATCCCACCATCATGTCATCTCAAACGTTCTCATTTGTGCAATTCATTCACCCTGCCTGAGTCACTAGGTACTTAAGAAGTGCAGTCTTTATCATCCTTCCTCATGTGTTCCTGTCTAATCAAACATTGAGGGATTTTCTCTTCATTGAAATGAAGGTCTTACTTAATCTATCTTCTAATCGTGCTCTCAGCGGCAGGCTGATGACAGCCGCAGTTGTCCGAGATAAGAGGGCACAGATTCGCGAATCTGTGGCACCGTATAAGCACATCATCCACCACCTACACACTAGGGCTGGGTGGTATATAGGGTTTGTACGATATATCAATATTTTCTTTATAAGCGATTCGATATCAAGCAATACCATTTATATCGATATACCGTAGTTTAATATGAGCGCATCTGAAAATATAGCAGAGGACACAGAGTGAGCTGCTGCGGACAAAGTGCTTATTCCAATCTCAACATGTGACAAGCTTCATATGAAGGCCTTTAAAAACTGGTAAGACATAGTTTATAGTTTCGTTTCGCAGTAATTTAAGCGGCTGGGCCCATCATATGCTCAGACAGAAAGTCTCAAGAAATCCATACTGCCAGATGCGCTCATGGAGCGAATATTTATACGGAGCGTTACGAAATAGGCTGTGTGAGTGCGGCAAGTGTGAACAGCTCGTCCATGATGCGGGATTCGCGCCGAGTCGGGAAGAGAGGGGCGAGTATAAGAAGCATTCGGAGACATAGTCTGTGTGTGCGGTCTTCTGAATTGGGAATAGCAAACATGCAGTAAGAGATGCTCTTGATATGCATTGTGACGCAGCTCTTGTAAATTATATTTTTTGTTCGTTGTCCCTGTAGATGCCATAATCCCACTCTATCTCTCTCCTGCTTTCCGTTTTTTTCTTTTTTTTTCTTTAATGGTGGGCATTTACACAGTTGGCTAGAGCAGAGCTGATTGGTGAAAATGGAGGTGCCCTCACTTTATTGGTAAGTAAGACTGTCACTCAAGGCTGGAAGGCATGCATATGCTCTGCAACAGAGTAATATTGCGTCCACATCGCAGGCTTTTGCGATTAGCAAATCGCAACGTCTCAAATCGCGATTTCGATTAATTGCAAAGCCCTAGATTGTTATGTTACATTTTTTTAATCAAATGTGATTTGAAATTTTTTTTTTTACATAGTATAAAGGCTTACATACATTAACTTTGTTTTCATAGCCGGTAAGGGAAATAAATGGATTTTAAATACAGATTTGTTTTAATCCAGATGTAAAAACGAAAATACCCAGCCCTACACTACACACAAACTGAAAAAAAAAAAAAAAACATTAAACCAATGAGTTATGTCAGTATGTCACAGTGTGAGTCAAACTGCTGTTTCTCCTGCCGTACGTCTTGGATTAAAGAAGGAAGTTAAAAGCAGGAAGTGGTGTAACTCTGTAACAAATAAGGTCTCTGCTGCAACTTCTGTGTTAAACATTTTGGATTGTCTGTATTGGAAAAAAAACGTAGATGAAGTGGCTCTCAACAGTCTCAGAGAGCTGGTGAAGAGGCCTGAGGCAGGACTGCAAGTCAGCACTTCAAATGGTGCTTCCCCTAGTAAAATGATTGCCAGTTTCCTCCTGCCCTGGGTTAAAAGAGTATGTAATGTGAGGCAAGAACAGGTTTGATATAGAAGAGACAGGTTCATTGTGGAGAAAGCTAACTTTATTCCAGCATTCTGAAATACACACAAGCTCTCCCACCCTAACACAGCGGATCGGTGGTGTACACTTCATTACACACTAAATGCTTCATTAAACCTGCTTGGGCACCACAGTGGTTGTTTCAGCAGTATCCAAACTCATTTGAAAGCTCTTTTCTTTCAATATTTTCAGAGAAAGTCTTTCAATCATCCCTGTTAGAGCGAGACCTTGTAATGTTTGTTCCACAGACACAGATCTGAATCATGACGGCTATATTATCATTTTCAAGCATGAATTTTTAATTCTACCATATAATTAAAGTGAATTATGCAAGCAACAACAATGGCAACTAGATTTACACATTTACTAAGGAAGTGATGCTTGTCTTTACAAAACGTTTTATATAAAAACTTTTGGAAAAAAAATTATAATTGACATAATATGAACTGAAATATAATAAAATAATAACCTCAAACTTATTTTATTTCAGCTAGTTGCCAAGAAAACCATCCTCATTTTCATTTAGTTCAAAACCTGATGAACTAAAATGTTTAAAACTAAAACTGGAAAAAAAAACTATTACTGTATAGATATATTAAAAGACCCCAAAACTTTAAAAAATGAAGCTTCTGTTAAGACTCTCCCAGGAGAACCGATGGAAGGATTCCACATTTGTAGCACATCACAAAGACAGCAAAGACAGCTTCCTAAAGCTCATCTAATCCTGCAGAATGAATCTTTGCGAGCACTACGTCAGCAGAGCTCCATCACAAAGCCAAGGGTGATAATCAAAGCTATAATTACAGATGTGTCAGAAACGGCCATGATCTTGGCATACTGTCATTAACACGCTCACATGCTTTGATTTAGTGTGTGTGTGTTGAGATACAAAAAGTATGATGGAAGTGAAATGTTTTGCACATGCAAAAAAAGACTGCACATGCCAGTCTGGTAATAAACGTTCAAGCACTTCCTCTTCTTGTCTGCTTACAAACCTATACCATAGCATACAGATCAATATTTGACCAAGCAACACTGCCCCCAATGTAACAACAACATGTCATCTAAATAAGCTCAAACTCAAAAAAAGCATTTTTTTAAACAGTTGCATGAGATGGACCACTGGACCAAAAGTGTAGCAAGCCACACGAGAGAAATTGAAACTGATACTGCAGTATCACTCTCATTTGCGGATGTGGACAGTCTCTCTCCGGCATTTGGCCAACTTTCAAGCACAACTCCATGGTAAACCAAAAGTTTAATTATAAAATTAATTATAAAACCATATATTATAAAACCAACTTCCTGGTAGCATTAATGCTTGCATTAAAATTCAAGGAAATCAATGTAAGGACTGAAATACTAATAAACCACTGCTTTGGATTTGGTTTACACTAGGCAGGTTTGGTTGAATTAAAAAACACAAGGAATAATTTGAGTAAGTGCGAACACAGCCATCCAAACCTTGGTGTTCACTAAACTAGTGTTCACTAGAAAACTAGTTCACTAAACTACTGTGATGTCACAAAAAGAATCCCTAAAAAGCACAAAATGTTCATTCCCTTTCTTTTCATCATAGGAGACATGTTGCTTATTTCAGTTTGATGCAGATGTCAAAACCATATTGAAAATGTGCAATCAGGTTGTGACTATCCTTGTGCTTTTAGTTTAGTATCTTTAGATTTGGTTTTAAAAATGATACTAAAAGAACCAGGACTAAGTGTATAATTTACCAATACAACCAAACTACAAGTGTAAACAAACTCAGAAAAAAATGAATTATCGTATACAGCAGTAGCGCACTCTTCAACTGATATCTGGATATAATTATATGGCAAGGTACAAAGCTAGGATCTGTAATGATACTTTTCGAGGTGGATTTTCCATTAGGCTTTTTTTTTTCTTAAAAGTGTGGGCCATTTAAAGGAAGCACTTGAAAATTTTCCCCCTGAATGAGTGTGAAATGTTCAACAGGATAGGTGTGTTAGCTTCCAGTTCTGAATGAACAAAGGGATAGCACCAACCGAAGTCTCAGCACTAGCTGAGATCGGCCAAAAGAGGTTTGGGGGGGCAGGAAACGACATCATTCTTCCAGCACCAAAACACCAGCTTTTAAAAACTGGTTGAGAGACAGCATATGGCTTTGTGGTTGAGAGTGCTATAAAGATTCTATATACAGCTTCTGGTCTACCTCCAGGAATCTGGATAAATATAACAAATGTTAGCCATGTCACCAAAAATAAAACATTTGGAAATCAGGGCTACTGTTAGTGGCCATTATGTGGCCATGTACAAGCTCCAGACTCTCTGTGATAATTAAAATCAAAGTGACTTGAACAGCTGAATTGGCCAAATGAGGGGAAAAGAGCCAAGCGAGAGGCACAAGCACAAGTTGTGCCTGTTGAGCAGCCATTAAATCAAAAGTGAAAGAAAGACATTATACAAATTAGGGCTGAACATCAGCGATGGGGACAGGACTGAATGTATAAAAGGAATCAGGCACAGCATGGCCACTTGGACCTGGAAATTGGATCTCGCTACAATGCTAATCCAGAATACTGGAGACAACAAAATAAATCCAAAGCAAGGATATGCAGAACTACATGTATCCATAATCAACAAGCTGTTGGGTAGTTGTCAGTCAAAAGAGGCCCAGTGTTATTATGCCCGTCATATTTATAAACACAGATTAATAGAAAATGACAGAATAGGACAAAAAAAAAAAAAGACAGGTAAACTAGTTAACCTCACTAATCCCAACCAGTCGACCATTAAATCTAGAGCATGCTAATGCAGGTACAGCGAGAGCTTTCATTTAAGTGTTTTCCCTAATGAACATCTTGCTTTTGTGCATCACTCTGCAAGCACAGACGCAAAGATTAGTGGGCCAGTGTAGGCGAGCAATAGGCTGAAAAGGAAATGGGAGTTTCATTGTTTTTCATTTACACTCCCTCCACCCGGCACCTCTGAGACTGAGCTGGCTGATCTTTCTTCTCCCAAGCGACTGGCACCACCTCTTTATGCCCAGCAGCCCAAAAAACTTAGACCTGCCAGTGCAGCATCACCTCGCTGTCTCACTCTTATTAACCGTCAAGGAGAGAGCATAGTTTAACAAACTCATCGCATTCAGAAAAGGGAGAAATCTGTGGCTAAATTACAAATTGTAATAAACAGAGCAGTTCCTAAAAAACTACTGAGGCAATGTTTATGGTAGTATATCATGAAAATTGGCACAAAGGCAAACAACTAATAATATTGTCCTCTGCCATACTAATCAAGTCTATTTGATTGAATCTCTGGTATTAGATTAATCTTTTGGAGTTCAATTAAATAAAAATTTGGTCCTTCAATAAATTGAAATATTTTGACGTCAATCAGTCTTGTGATTTTACAGTCTGACTGAAGAAAAAAGTGCTCCAGCATACTATTGCAACCAGTGCAAAAAGTTAGTCGAGAGCCCTGATACGTAGGATAAAATGCAATCTGATGGCCATTTCCTGAGTTAAAATGGTCAAAGTGAACCCACTAAAGAGATGACCTTTCACCTTCCTGATAATGTAAGAGGTTATGAACTCCTGTTCAGTACATTTTCAGCAACCTCTGGCAAAAAAACCTTGAAAAAGCAGTTTTTCCCTCCTATGTGCTTTCCCAGTCATCAAAGTTAATAATAGCTGCACGTTGCTGGTTCTTATGGGTCAGATTGAAGTAAACAAAGAGTCCTCTTTCTCTCACTCTCTCCTCACAGCCGAAGCGAGACAGTTCAGTGAAGCGAATAGACGCTCAGTGATGCACTCACGTAGACGTTCGTTTACAGAATGGCAGGCTCATACTGGACTGTTTAAAAACATAAACAACTTGTTCTATCTCATATAGCTCCAACTTCCTGCAGTGAAAGGAAAATATAATGTGCTGCACATTTATCTGACATTTTTCATGTCAGCAAATTGGCAATAAGCAAGCCTGAACAATGTCAACGCCACCTTGCCTTACACAAACAGATGGCTGGGCCAGTGTCCGTGATCTCCCCCTTAATTTCCGGCCACCTCGCACATCTATGCCAACGTTCTCATTGCTCTTACAGCAATGTGGCAGAGCGCTGTTTTCCCACTTAGAGATGAGCAGACCAAAGCGAGAGACAGCGAGCAAGCTCTGGTCCTGGTGTAAAATGAAGCCAGATGGACATAACTATCGGGCTAGAGGCAGTTTCCACTTCTCAAACCCTAGGAGACAAGTCCACACAAAGACTTAACCTGGGCTCTTCTATCATCAGTTTGATCAGGCTACACGAGACTAAGTAAAGTAACTCTTTCTCATGTTATTGTTCTGACTTTGGAAGCAGCTTTGTAAAATGCTCAAAGACATATATTTACACCGTTTTACTAAATGAGGCTGACCGGAGCCGTTTATTCGCCAGCAGCTTTGTTTTTACCAATTAGTTCCCTCATTTCTGTCCGCGTTTTCTGCTTCGCGTAAATCATAGCGTTGTATGCGTCAAGAACTGGGTTGACCGGGTCCTCGGTACGACTGGTACTTAAAGAAAACTGGTACCGTCACATTTTCATTTTTTTAATACCGAGTTGATACAGAAGTACCGGGTCTTTTGACAACACTAATTTTTTCCATGTTTTCATTTTAATAGCAAATCCCCTTTATTTACCAAAAAATGTATTGTTTAAATTTAATTAATTACAAGACAGATAAAAATTGGGTGAAACTTGTTTACTGTTTTTCATAATTATATTACTTGTAGAAAAACTTTAAACACAATTATAAATAAGTATAAAGAATGGCATTGGTTTTAGTTTTGGTGATAAAAAGTTTTTGTTTTTGTTTTTTAATTAGCATATTTTTGTGTTTTGCTTTGGTACCGAAATTGGAACAGAGATGGGTGGATTTTCACTGTTATCAGTACCGAATACTGAAATTTTGGTACCGTGACAACACTAAAACCAAAAATGCACTGCATGATCAAACATTTAGGTGAGATAATGTAATCTTGAAAAATGTCTAAAAGATGCCACTCCTCTAGGGCTGAAACGATCCCTCGAGTAACTCGATTACGAAAAATGATCGAGGCAAATTCTTCGGCCTCAAAATTCCTGATTGGAGCACTCCTAACATATAGCAGACCATTTTTGTTGCCGGGGGGACCAGGATCTACCAACGTAAGTATATTTCAGACCTGTGGGAAGCACTAGAGCAAATAGCAAAAAAAGAATTGTATCAAATCAGTCACTAAAAAGATCAGAAAAAAAAATCCCAGTAGGCTTTTCAAGAGTCTGCTTGACTGTAGAACTCGTCATTACCATTAACACTATTGTTTTCTATCATGGATGTGGAAAGAATGTGCCTGATTTTAGGGGCGTGAGGGAATAAAATCTGAGCACATAGGCCTAGATGATTCATGCACACAATGAGTTTGATAAACATTGATTTCTTAGTGTGTTGATACAAAACCCCATAAATGCTGGAAATGGAAATGCTGTCATTGTTTACACACACACACTCATGTCATTTGTATTCAAGTCCATTCAAATAAACCTGGTCAAGATTGTACACAAGGTTTGACGTCAATGATTCGATGATTGATGGCAATCTTACTGGTGTTTGAGTCCATTCTAATTTAGCACCAAATTGGTCATCAACATCATACTGCCATTAAACTACCACTTACAAACTAATCAAATATATAAATTTACAAGTAAAAACTATTTTAAAGTCACTATTGTCAAGCTGCCACGATATTTAAAAGGAATCAAATGCAAGTGAGATTCGAGAGCAGTGGCAGAAAGTAATACTTTCAGTGAATAAAATTTATTTCAGCCTGACATTCGTACAACACTAATGTAGTTATGACTTCAAAAGATTTGTAATGTAGTGCACATATAAGGTACATAAATTACTTGGTGTTTGGTACCAAACATCATCTTTCAAAAAAAAAAGTCATACGGGTTTATAATGACATGAGGCTGAGTCTGACTGATATATATATTTCAGGTTTCAGTAATTTAGTGGCTGAGATTAATCAAATTTAAAGAAAGTAAAAACTATTTAAGCAATTTGGCTTACTGATTGTAAGCCAAGTAAAAACAAGGAGCAAAGCCCCTTTAATATATCATTCAATCTTATTACATCCAAAACCAGTCAAGGTTTTTCCACAAGTTGTCAAAATATATTTAGGTACCAAACGGATCACTTAAAAAGTTGGGCCACGCATGAAGTCACTGTATAAAGGATACATTAAACAAAACCTATGACCTCCAGTGAGCAACTTCTAGGAATCCAGTAGACTTTCTAAGTAAGTCTCACACTTAACTGCCCCATGGTTAATGTTGAATAAGTTCAGCAATGCGCTAGTCCTTTGTAACCACAATGGATGCTTTTGACTTCTCGACAAGTTACAGAAACGTTTTTTTTTTTAAAGCAAAAATAATGCAATACAATATGTATGTGTGAGAACAAAACCCTTCTGGAGCAACAGGGACAATGTTTTGACCTTGCGTTAAGGAAATAGTTGAGAACAACGTGACGGATCATTGAGCTCAACTGACATAAAAAAAAAAAAAACTTTTGAGGACAGATGCAGTTTGATTTCATCAATCTGAAATGCACTGCTCATTAGAGCATGCAAACTGGCAAGAAGGGCATTATAAGGCCATTTTTCACATTAGCTTAATGATCAACCTCCAAACACACAACTAACAAGATCAGTTAGGAAAAGTTTACCAAACTCTGTAAACTATTTGTCTTGCATCTCATTTTAATCTAGTTATCTAACTGTGTTCCTTTCAAGCCTTTGGCAGATAGGGTGACCAGAGAGCATGATAAAATACATGAAAACTACATTGCTTGGCATGCAGGTGCATACTAGCACAAATAGGCCCAAGAGATTTTATGCAAAATGTTATTTTATTACCTGTCATCTGACAAAGTGAGTTTAAAAAAATGAAGTTGAATAAAACAAAATATATATTAGATGAAAACATATTACGAAAAATTCTAATGAACAAACCTTTAACTATGTCATGCATATCAACTCACTAGTCCAATAATCAGATCTATCATGCCATTTTCAATAAACAAATTTTATTTAAATTTACTTTCTGTTCTTTAACTTCAAACACACCCTATACAATACAATACAATCTACCCTGTGCAGAGTTTGCACTAATGCACTAATGATTAGACCATGGCCCCCTACTTGTCATTACTGTTAATATCATGATCATCTGGTCAGCATTTCATCGAACCACAGAAGAGATCTGCCATAAGACAGATTTAAAGCCTGAAAGCTCCAAAGTAAATATAAGAAAATAAAACCCAAACCCCTCGCAATGTCTTATGCAGAGTAGAAAAGCAGGGCTGGGGAATTCCTCTCACTACTACTAAAGACAAAAGAAGAAGCAGACACAGCCTTGTCAGTAGTAGTAAGAGATCGCACACACACACACACACACACACACACACCCATGTCCACACATAGCCTGCAATTACCTATAATCATACAGCGGAGACTTTCAAACCTAACTTATATTATAACTATACACCATCTAACACAAAAAATCTGAAAAAGGATACATAAATAGACAGACAGGCATATCTTTAGACCTGTGACAGGATTACAGCGGAATCCTAAACGGACCTTCCGGCCTTTTCCACTAAACGATTAACAGAGAAAGCAAATAAGGTGTGCACATGCAAAGCGTGATTTCCATGTGGTAAAGGACCATTACAACCACGCTGACAGGAGAGTGTAACAGTGGCAGTTTCAGTCATCTGTCCAGTCCAAAAGGCCCTTAATGGGTTTTCGTGTTGGTTTGTTTGTTCTAGAGGCCTTTTGCCAAATGCCTATCGGCATTTATCTGTCAGTACAGTAAGAGTGTGAAAAAAAAAAAAAAACAGAGCACACAAGATGAGCGATTGTGCTCTGGGAGTTATTCTCGCTCCATTTATCACCATCAATGCTATTAAGCCCAATGGCTAAAGCAAAGAGGCAAAAGCACAAATCAGTTCAACAGGTTCTGTCAAACCTGTTAAATGGGTTCAAGGAAGCATCAAAGATGCATACACACGCTTGACTATATTCTGCCTGGACTGTTTGGCATTTGATAAGAGTTAAATTATTGGCTACAGCACAGAAACTCTGAAAACAATTTACCAAATTAATTAAAACATGAAACAGTATTCCTTTAACATGTTGTTTCATGAATTCAACCAAGAACGAAAGGATTTCAAGTACACTCATGCTGAAAGCAATGGTATGGAGATGTTCAGACTTGTACGTGTATCAATGGTGATGAGTACGTAGACAGAAAAAAACAATATTTCCCTCTGTCAGCAAAGTCAGAAAAAAACAAAAGCAGTTAGAACAATCCAGGACTACAATAAATACACAGCAATGCACTGGAATTCACTGTGGAAGATTAATTTTGAACAAAGTTCAGAAAACCTAAAGGGTAAGCCCAGCTAAAGATCCATTCTTGGAATTAAGAGGAAGAAAAACATAGAAAAAGTCTGCCCCAGCTTATCGCTGATGGAGTTTCAGAAAGACGTTTAGAAGAGGTAAAGTTAAAGGTCTCAAACTTTCTCTAAGGCCTTCACTCAGAGTTCTGGGAGCCTGGAAATACAACTTTTCCCTACATCTGCCTCAAGCTAAAAATAGTCCATCATGCATCCATGCAACACTCCCCTCTGAACCAAATGTTTGAGTTTGGAAAGACCAGAGGGTGGAATAGAGGTTAAGACATCAGCCCGTATGATACAGACCATGCCTTTTCCAAAAGCAACCTACTTTTCCTGGCATTAGAAAAAGTTTTGGGGGTAAAGATATAATCGTTTTTGAGAAACTAGTGGTGATTTGGGGGAATTAGACTATGTATGTAAAATTCAGTTGTCACTTCCCATTTAAAAGTAATGAGTTACTTGTCTATATGTGCGTCATTTAAACCTCCTCAGACAGTGAGTCAAATCCCTAACCTAGTGTTTACTCTCCACGTCTGCTATAAGAGCACAGCCCACTGAAACCTAGAATTAGTTACTGACAGGAGAAACATTATCAGGATTGTTCACAGTTACTTAATCGAGTAGGTGTGTCCTGCAAGTTGACTGAAATATTAAAACCATGGTGTAAATGTAATACTCAAATTGGTAAATTTGTTACCATTGGGAATGTTACTGTCATACGTTTATATATGATATTATAAGGTTCTCCATAACACAAAGACACCAAAGTAAAATCATGACGGCATTGAAATTGGATCATCTTCTATATGACGCTGAAGATGTTTATCATACATATGGAAGGAAAAACAAAGTAGTTTCAATTTGCCGGTGGGACAAAAATACATTTATACAAATGGCAAAATATCCATGGCTGTTAAACTCTTCAAATTCACCTGCCACAAACATAATTTTGAAAGATAACTAACAGATTGTGTTTGACATTTAAATGTGAAGGAGGGGAAAACAAACAAAATGACTGTGTAAGTCCAAAAACTGCTGGGCTCGACATAGTCTCCCTCACATATGCTTTTAAAAGTCAACTCAGTGGTACGCCAAAGCAATTTTCTGCTTTCATAAAATAAAATTCAAAAGGCTTTAGAACGCTTCATAAAAAGCTCCACGTCAAGTATTTCATTTCTCAGCAAGAGTCCTTAACAAACATGCAAAGAGGTACAACACACAACAACCCCTGCCAAAAATCTACTTCCAACACTTTCTTTGGCTCAGGGTAGATGTTCCAGGCTTCTGTTTGGGCTCTAAGCCTTTCTGAAAACATTCCCCCCACAGAATTCCTGCATTTCTGTTAAAACAGTTCAGGCCAGGCCAAAGTGCACGCTGAGTGTGAGTGTGTGTGGCCATGCTGCACCACAAGAGATGTTGAGAGAGATCACAGGCACTGTCAAAACATTCCTTCAACCTCTCCCCTTAAAGTCACACTGAAATAACCAATTTCCACATCTACATACTGCTGTTTCTCTGTGATTGGGAAAGCTTTGCAAATGCACCACTCAGTAAAAGTTTGGGCAGAGTCAATTTGTTTTTCAGGATTTTGATCTAAATCCAATCCTTAAAATGGATGTTTGTACCCAATATCGAAGAAACAAACAACATGTTCCCAACATACATCCTTCAGTATGCACCACATGAAGGAACTATGGCTCAAAGAGCACTGAGCAGAGCACGGCCTAAGCAACACCAAGGTCAAAGGTTCAATTCCCAGGAAGAGGAAGAACTGATAAAAATGTAAATATATACCTTGAATGCAATGTAAGTCCCTTCTATAAAAGCATTTGTGAAACGTGTATGTAAATATAATTTAAATAAGGGTGGCTACTTTGAAGATTAATATTTCATTATTATTTTTATTTTTTACATTTCTGGCTTGTTACATAAATTTCATTCTTCCATTTGAGGCGTGGAATAGTCAATAGCCATGAATACTAAAAGTACCTGGTAACCTTCTGAAGCAATAACACTAACGTGCTGAGTGTTAAAAATGAGTGTCATATTTAACGTTAACACACACACACAGCTTATTGGGTAACTAAGCTTCTCAGATGACAAGTTTATGAGTAAAAACTAATAATAACTGGAAGGAGTAAAAAAAAAAAAAGAAAAAAAACTAGTGAAGTGTGTGCCACTTAAACGGCTAAACAAGTAACAAAGTAATCTTAGTTGTCGTTTTTTCTTCAAATCCGTTGACAGTTTCTCGCAGGCCACACCTGAGGAAACCTGACACACATGCTTTAGTTACCTAGAAACTTGCCCTCAAACTTCGCAAGATTGTCTTCCTTTCTGCCTCAGAAACGTTTTAAACGAGCTCCTCAGTCAATCAGAGACTTTACGGCGTGACAGAGTGCTTAGAAACGTGATATTTTACAGCAGCATCGAGTCGCTGACCGTTATCTGAGATCCGTCACTCACCCAACAGCAGCAGTTTCACTTCTTTGGCGGCTTTCTCTCCGTCCTCGCGCAGATTCCTGTCAATCATCTTGGACCGCTCCGCCGCGGCTTTATCTTCCTGGCTCACGGTACAGCCCATGGTCCCGAGTGCGCGCTTCAGGGCGACGGATTTATGAGTGTAGATTAAGAAGAAAAAACGAAAAGGTATAACCCTTTCAAAGCGACTGGAGTTTTTTTTTTTTTTAATAGTCTTCCGTGACTAACTTCCTCTTTTGGCTTTGAAAAAAAAAAGCCTGTCGCAAGTCCAAGGACGGGAAATGTCTTTAAAAGACTAGTAACGTTAGATCCAAAAGTGACGTTTTATACGTCCGAAAAATCTTTTAAAAGACGTTTTGGGATTGGACAAAAAAAATGTAATGTATATATTGAAGATTACACTCAGATTAGGACAACACCTGGAATGTTTTGACGTTAAAGGCTCCCAAGAGAAACCAAGTAACTTCACGTTAACAAGTAACGTTGGACTTTTACATCACGCGGACAGGGAGGGAGAAAAACTCATATCCACAGATCCAAAAAGTTTGTTTTAAAAAAAAAAAAGTTGAGATCAACCCCTTGTGCTCAGGTTTTTAAAAAGCACACTGGACGATGAGATCGATAATGGGCGACGAGAAGCTGAAAGAATCTGAAAATGCAAAAATCCCCGCTGTTTTCTTCCTCGCTTAAGTCCGTTCACTGATCGTCGAGGGTTTTGGATATTATACGCCGTTAGTTAGCTAACGTTGAGCGCTCTCTGATTTCCTTCAGTGTTTTCACAGCCGCCACACCCCAGTCTGCTGAGAAGTTGCTCTCTCTCTGGCACACACAGCAGAAGACAGTTCAGAACTGTTGGGCTCCTCACGCGTTGCCAGCCAGCTCCTCTCTGATTGGTCCGCCGCCGACGCTCATGGGAAATGTAGTTTTTCCGCAGTATTCGACTTAAAAGAAAATAGCAAGTATCTACCCCCGAAATACCTTGAATAGCTAAATAAATAACAAAATAACAGCTAATTAATTACAGAAAAGTTAAAAAAAATAATATTTATTGTATTTTATAAATTCATTTAAACTCTCTTTTTATAAATTTAGTGGGTTGTTTATTTATTTGTAGGCTATTAATTATTATAAGAACAACTATTTTTGGTTATATAATATATTGTATTATATATGTATTGATATGTTTCTTTACACAGAATGGCTTGTGTGTGTGTGTGTGTGTGTGTGTGTGTGTGTGTGTGTGTGTGGGTGTAGTACAGCTGACTTTCTCTTGTTTGCCCTTCAGTGGTGACAAATGACATTCTTTAGGGCCTCTTTTAGAAATGTATTTCGTTGAGACTTATGTCAATATTGACGCACTGATTTCAGCATGTGTTCTGTATGATTTGCGCTTAGGCAGGAGATAAAACCTTGTTTAAAGTAATAGCTCGCATTGATTTTTCCACATGGAGTGCATTTCCTTCGTTGGACTAGCTAGAGCAAACAACATTAGGACAGAGCTAGACCTATCTGTGTTTATACCGCCCCCGTGTGTCTGAAAGTAGTCGTACTTTATACTTTAGACACTAGTTTAAATTCCATTTAGCCTGTTTAACAGTTATTCAAAAAGTTAACCGGTAACAATTGAGTTTAATATCTGTTTAATTTGCATCTTAAGTCTTTATTTCTAAACTCAAGATAGAAAGACAGTAGGCTACTCTCAATTATTTTGCAACTCGAAATCAGATTATAATTGGATAACACACGCAGACAAACAGCATTATAGGGAAACTAATTTAGATAAATTGGAGCAATTTCAGCAATATGCAACAGAAGAAACATTTTGATTCTGAAAGAACCTTTCAGTGAATCGTTGTTTCAAGAACTTTTTTTGTATCAGTCTGAAAACAATTAAATAATCTAAAGATAGAACTTATAAATAACTTTTTGTCCAATAGAAAAGTTCCATGGGTTCTAAAGGTTTTTCATTGTGCCAATAAAGTGCCTCTATTTTAAAAGCTGTATTAATGTACATTCAACTTTAGTATATTTCTGGAATTCAGCATGTCTGTCAAATCGAATGAATTCAAATATTATCTGCACATTTTCTTGTGAGGAGGAAACACAAACCATGTGAACATTTTCAGGAAACTGCTGCTTCAAAGCAAGATTCTGTTTTGACATAAACAGCTTTACACTTAAGTGAACAATCAGCAGGAAGGAAAAGAGACAGCTGCTGAGGGAGGAAGAGAAGATCTGTAGGTTTGCTCACCGGAACTGCTTTCAGACCAATGTGCCCTTGAAATAGACACCTCATCTCAACCTGCAAGGTTGCTTTAGATAGATCTATGACACGTAAACAGATCATTCAACTCCCCTTTGAGCCACAGACACACCAAATAAACACATGAATATGAGAAATACAGCTGTAGACTGAATCAAGAATGACTGAATATTATTTATTCTTTATTTTATTTTATTTGAACATTGTTTACAGTACATTAACTGCCAGCAATGTACTCGATACTGAGAATAAAGAAAATAAAGACATAAACTGGCTTTTTAAAAAGCATTTTTAAAAATTATTAAGTTTTAATCATCAGACTAAACATCATCTGACTATTTACAATATACAAACTACAGATGTGCTTATAATATAAAGGGTTTACATTTATGTACATTATTTATAAATGCTGCCATGTAAGTAATGAACTCGTTTAAACTGTTACAAACAGATGACACTTTCATTACATCACAAGGGAAACATCACACAGAATGGACACAAGTACACAGCTGCTAAAAAGACAATTCAAATCTCCCCCCTTCTGCTACTTTGTGATACCTTGCAGATTTGGAGATCATAGCGGTGTGATCTGCAGGTGCTTGAAAAGTGCTGCTGTCAGCCCAGGCATCAGCTCAAAATCTACTAAGCTGTGCGTGTTAAAGCCTGGGGATGGAAGCACTGCATCATGGGGGATCTTGTCGTTCAGGTCAGTTTCTGGTACACCCCTGCTAATGCTCTAGTTGCAGCAATCAGACTGTGCTTTTATAAAGGGAACTATATTTATCCATGATTCATCATTGATACTAAAGATTTTTCTACTGATAGGAAGTTTATACGATTTTACTGGTTAACTTGAACTAACGTCATCATAAAATCAATATTTTATGCAGTGGATACATCAGACAGGAATTATTTCTCCTTAAAAATACTCATAGAAATTATGCTCTGTTTAAAAATAATCATAAACACTATCAAACTGAAAATTAAAATCTCTCTCAGTGAATCTCACCAAATGTCACCCCAAAATCAAATGACAGAAAATATATTCCTAGCCTATAAATATATATATATATATATATATATATATATATATATATATAAATATATATATATATATATATATATATATATATATATATATATATATATATATATATATATATATATTTATATATTTATATATATAAATATATATATATATATAAGATTTTTAAAAAATATATATATTTTTTTATATAATGTTGATTTTGTGCTGTTTGTTAGAATTCTTTGAAAGTGCCAAAAGACCAGAAACATCTATTAATTGTCACTTTTGTCCACTTTGCTTTATTTCTTAGCTGAATACAAGTATATAAATAATGAAACATATATTATATATTTATTCTTGTCTGATTTTGGGGTGAAATGCAACTTGGGCAATGTGACTACTTTCAAAGTCAAGTTCAGACTTTGAATCATTTAGAGCCACTGGTATATTTAAGGACGGATACTGGCAATTCTTTAACAACTGGCACATTTAGTTCTCAGGCATGTGAACAGACATCAACACACACTGCTAAAACAATGGGACACTTTTGTGCTTGAGAAAGCAACCACATTGGTGTGTGAGGCATTACACCACTACAAATAACATCTCACCATCACCAGAACACACAACTTAACACTTCTTTACCAAAAAATGATCAATGGGGTATTTCAGTGATGCACTTCAGCAATCATGCAGACATATTAAATCATTAATTTCTCTATATATGTATCTATATCCAAAAGACCACAAAGAGGGAAATGATGCCATGATAAACAAGGAAGTACAGATTGTAATCTGGAATAAATTACAGTGTCTTTTTGCTGTCTGACAGGCCCTCGATGCAGCACCAGGGACATGTAAAACACTGAAAAAATATATCGAGATATGTAATTATGCTAATACAGGTTCACAGATATGATGATTTAGTTATATGTGTGGCTGGTCTATCCATTAAACATGAATTAAACAGACAAAAATGAATAAAACAGTACCACAATTTATCCATTTAGACATCTTATAGTCCATTACAGTACATTCACATACTGAAGTATTCTTTCTCCATTAGCAAGAAGAGGAGAGAACACACACATACACACACACTAAAACACCACAGTGTTACCACTAAGATCATTATGGGCCAGTAAGTGCTTAATTTATAGTTTTTTAGGATGACAAGTTTCAATTACAATGTTTAAAATATTCATGTACCATGTTAGACATCCACACATTACTTTTTATCTTCAAACAATTTACAATTAGTAGTACATAGGATTTTATTCATATATCGGTCTACAAAATATATTAATCTATGATTATGTTGTAAGTTGTAGCTGGGTCAAGAGACTGAGCGCAAGTTGTGCTTCAACCGAAAGTGCTACAGTTTCAATATTCGCCGAATGACCAAAATCATCTGTCTACTTGTGTTAATATCCTCTCTAGAAGCAGAACCGATCAGCTTCCACCGGGCAATGTTACCTCCCTGCAGCTAAAACATTTATGTGCATCAATGCACCACATTTGTTTCTCCAGTTAAGGAGAAGACCCTGTGAATCTATGTTTTTTGGTGTTTCAAAATCAGTCTGTCAGCAGAACTCATGGGATCATTATAAACTGACCCTATGATTAACTGTGCTTTCCCATTGCAACCAGTAGTGTTCCTAAAAAAAAAAGAAGATTGTGCCTTTCATCTTGGATGATTCTGTCTTTTTAAATCTAAATCTTCTAAATATCGCATTTTAGCTAAATAATAATCACAAATATTGTAAGAGGATGTGAGAGACAACCTTGAGAACACCAGATGAATCGGAATACTCTTATATATATATATCGTGTATATCTATGCTCATATATCTACTAATATATTTATCTCTAAATACTGTAGAAAGGATAAATATTATAAATCCATATAAAATGTGACCAGTTCATCTATACGTACAGTTTGCATAAATTTGAAATTGTGTAATAGACTGCAGCCAAATGAAGGCTGGATTCTGGACAAGGCTTCTCAACAGCCTTCAGTGTCAGATATCTCACAGCTATTGCACGGAGTATTGCTATATCTAACATGAGATATGATGAAATATGCTTTAATAACCACCAATCCTCCCATCAGGACTGAGCACTTACTGTGATTCTAATCTCTTGTGAATGTGGCTGAAGGGCAGAGGTACTGTATGAAGGGATGGATGGGAGGTTGGGCCAGTGGATGAGTCTGTTTGGTTAGAATGCAAAATCCCTTTTGTTTGCAAACCCTGCATACTGCTTTTTTTCTTGTTCTTGTTATTTCTCCCTATTTCCTTGTCCCAACCACTCCTTTTTAGGAGCGGATGGCCTTTAAATGGATTTAATGCCGGCCTGAGATGGAGCAAGACCCCATTTACAGCATATGCAGGTCGCATGGCGAAATAATACAATAATTGAATGCAACTAAAGCTAAGAATCTGGTACTACTCTTGTGACTGATCACTGAGAGATTATGCATCCTCCCCAACTACTGACCCGAAAGTAATACTAAAGAGCATAAACCATTAGAGGGAGAGGCCTAATGACCACTGCTTGCATTGCTGGTCCCTGATGTCCAATCAATGATGATGAAGCTCAGGCTCATTATCATAAACAGGACTCCTAATAAGGCGAAGCAAGCAGCCTATAAAAGAAGGAGAGAGGCAAGATTATTAACAATGTTGCCAAAATGATTAATGAAACATGTGATCTAAAAAGTATTACAAATGAAATAAAATGAAATTTGCACGCAAAATTAAGACTTTTCAGCACATTACTGTTTTTTTTCATACGTTTTCTTGCATTGTGTGATTTAACTTTAAAATTAAGCACATTTAAACATGTTTTGTATCATAACTAAGCTCATTTAAGCACATTAAAATGAAATACATAATGAAATATGTATTCTAAAAATATGATGGGGTGCATATTATGAAGAAATGTCTGGGTAAGAAATTAAATAAAATGTGCATACAAAATGAAGCCAATTTTCTGAACATTAAGGTATTTATTTATTGCATTGTGACATTTGAGACACTTTTATTTATTAATTTTTTTATATATTTGCAAACTTTACAAATGTATTTTTAAAGTTACTGTAATGATAAAAAAGAGGGAGACAAAAGGTTTAGGTCATATTAAAAAGTCTTTAAAAAACACAAAAAATATTTAAATCTTTAAAAAAAGATTTAATTATGTTTTGAATGTTTCATGAGACTCACATATACTAAAATTATACGTTCAGGTTTAGCCCCAAGATTCCTGGAGTTTGCTGTAGTTTAAGGAGGAATTAGTTTACTAGTTTACAATAGTCTTGGGTCGCACCAAAGATTTACCCGAGGGATTTCCGAAGCTCTTAGCATGATTGGTTTTCAGAGGATCTCAATCTAACAGTGTGAAAGTTTTCAAAGCATCTACATTCCTACAAGAGGTAAGACACCTGATCCCACTGTGGATGAATGGGAAGGAATCAAATACAGCATGTCCAAGTACTCACAATGATTTTCGGCGCCGAGCGCAAGGGTTCCTCTTCCTTGGGAACAATGCGGATGTAAAACACAGCTGGAAATATAAAGATGAGGCACGGCGCAGACGTGGCACCTACGGAACAATAAACACATGTACAGTAAACCTAAACCTTCATACTTCACTAACATCGTGCCTCAGGCCTAAGTCTTAACAGTGTCAGAAAATCTTGAGCTAATGCTATTTAAGTTTCATAAGCCACTGAGAGATTTCTCATGGCGGTTAGGCACTTGCAGAACAATAGTGTTCATTCTTCTCTGAGGTAGGTAAAACTCACAATTAGCGCTGTCAAGATAAGTGTGAGACCAGGAGAAACTATAATGTAATAAAAGGACCTTGCTGATAATTATATACACATTCCAAAGGAGATTAATAATGTGGCTGGCAATGGATTTATGCACGGCTGGAACGGTTCGTACAGTATTATAGTCTGAGACTTTAATGCATGTGGAAATAAAAGTGACTTGAGGTCCTTGAGGTTGTCATGGTGAAACTTAATGACACTGTATCTCACACTCTTTTCACGCCAATGAAACTTCACAAGAAAGAAGAAGAGAATGAGTGCTACAAAGAGACTAGAATAGCACCAAACCCACCGATGACCCCGAAGATGCCCAGGATGTTCGGGGCAAAGATGACCAGTAAGTTGATCAGGGTGAGGAGGGTGACAGCTATGGCAATGTGACGTGGCCACCAGAAGGTTTTATTTGCGAAGAACAGCTGCTGAATCGCTCTTCTTACCTGAGAAAAGACATCAGAAGGCAAAGCTTTGAAATGCTGCCTGTCATCTGATCCTGTCTCCTCTAACAAAGCTGTAAGCTGGTAAGATGTAGTTTATTTTGAATTGTAAAGGTCTCAGATGTGTGTGAGAGTGTGTAAAACTCACGGGAAACAGCACGATGGGTACAGTGAGTGTGACGGCGGTCAGCACCGCCACACGAACGCACAGGATGAGTGTGTCATACGGGTCGATTCGACTGTAGGTGTGCAACAGCTCAGCTTCCACCTTATCTACACACAAATATATTCATTTCAATGGAATATCAAGTTCAATTTCATTTTAAATTTAGAGAAAAGAAGGTTTCTTCAATTATACTAATTCTTAATAATACAAATGATTCAGTAGTTCTCAAACGTTTTTAAAGTGGTGGACCATTTAAAAAAAAAAAAAATAAATTATATATATATATGTATATATATATATATATATATATATATATATATATATATATATATATATATATATATATATATATTTATTATTATAATTTTTTTCTGAAAATTGTGGAGCACCTAACAACTCAAATCTGGGGGAAACCAGAAAATACTCTCACTTTTAATAAACCTTTTAATTTACTGATATTAAACAGACTAGTTAAGAAGCTGGACTGAATTGAATCAATTTCTGAACTGACACAACAGAAATATTTGATCACAAATAAATGTTAACACAAGTTAATTCATTAAAATGTGTTGATAAACCAGCTGAATCATTAATTTTTTTTTGGTCATCTATACCTATTTATATATACTTTACAAAAGATAGGGGTTATTAAGATCTCTTAAATCATGAATTTTAAAAGATTTGATCAAATATCAAATGCATTAATTAAATATTAAACATCATAGCGACTGTTTTTAACATTGATAATAATAAAAAATGTTCAAAGTTTTTCAAATTCAGCTTTGCATCATAGGAATGTTAATTTTTGTAATTTTTTTAAATATATTAAAATAGAAAATGGTTATTGTAAACTGTAATATATATATATATATATATATATATATATATATATATATATATATATATATAAACAATAATAATAAAAAAAATCATTAAAACCAAATTAACACAGTTTGAGATTTACTGAATCCATTACTCTTATTCCACACACAATAATGGTTTTTATCCAGGCACAACGGCCACTAGATGGAGTGCTAGTACTACTTCAACATGACCTTGAGTCTATAACACTGACGAAACTGATGAAAATAGATCTGTGACATCAGCAAACACATGCTGACAGCTGAGCAGGTCTCAGTCTGCTCCTATGATTCAAAAGCTGTTAATATTACAATTTTGTATCCAAAACAAGAAAGAAAGAAAAAAACCGCTTTACCGCTGCAGTCACTGATCTCAGCTGGCCTCTGACATCTCAACTCGAGTGACCACTCAGCACATTTATCCTGACAGGTCTCACCTCCTCTTTCTCCTCAACAAAACCTCCTCCACTCTCTCCATCTCAGCTGAGTCACACTGCTGTCTCCTCATGATCTGTAGTAGTTGTCCTGGACGACCACATGACCTTCAGCAACTGTGGCAACTACCATTCCCTGCTGCTTCTTGCTCTGTAACGTACTGCATACTTCTGTCTTGCCCTAGATTTTGGTTCACTCAGCATTAGCCATCCAAGCCAGTTCAAAATCAGACTCAGAATCTTATCTTTGGCCTACAATGGAATCAACAGCCTGACCAAAATGAAACATGAACATTTGGAAACAGTTGCATGCATTTTAAGATACTTTTATCTGTTTTAAAATAGCGTTCCCTTCATATTTGCTCGTCCTGTACAAAGACTTTATGGATTCTATAGCTTAAGCCTTAGCAACTTTTTTTGTTAAATTTCTTCCAAGCTATTGTAAGTGTGACCACACCTTAATATTTCAATATTACAAATGCCACTGCAATCTGACTGATATTTTTATTGTCACTTACTCCTCTCATCGTGGTACTCATGTTCTATTTATTTTGAGAAAATTGTCACTGTATGCATGAAGAAAGAATGCACATATAGTAAAGAGAGTGATGGTAATAGTCCTCACCAACGAAGGTCAGATACCCGAACAGAGCAGCCAAGAGGTACATGACGTACATGACTCCAATGGAGATGTTGGAGACGTGTTGCATCTTTGTCTTTGTAGGGCTGAAATCAGTCAACATAAGGATGGGACAAAAAAATAGTCATAATAGTTCATAAAGTTTATGAAGTTTATAAAGTTTAACACAATCCAGTCTCATCTAACAATCTCTGATATAGTCATAAGGCAGAAATATTTATGCTAATTTCCAATTTTGGCATTTTAAAGACTTCATAAGAGAACGTTGAAACTTTTTTTCTATGTACTTAAATATAATATTCCATGTTTTGTGTTGTAATGTTGATAACCAGAAACAAATCATTTCAGCTTGTGTCTTCTTGTATAAAAGCAAAAATGAAGGTTGCGGTGTAGAGAAGTTTTTAGGGTGTGCAAAATTGTAAATTCACTGCTGTTCAAAAGTTTGGAGTCTATAAGGCTTTTAATGTTGTTGCAAGAAGTCACTTATGCTCACCAAGGCTGGATTTATTTGATCAAAATACAGTAAAAACAATTATATTGTGAAATATTATATTACATTTTAAAATAACAGTTTATGGTTTTAATATACTTTCAAATTTAATTTATTCCTGTGATGCAAAGCTTCATTTTCAGCATCATCACTCCAATCTTCCTCACTCCAATGATCCTTCAGAAATCATTCAAATATTCTGATTTGATGAACAAGAAACGTTTTTTAATTATTATTAATGTTGAAAACAGTTGCTGCTTAATATATATTTTAAAAGAGTGATAAAAGTGCCTAAAAGTCTTTACTGTCAACTTTTAATCAATTTAAGTATTCATTTATTTTGTTTTTAAAAATCTTACTGATCCCAAACTTTTGAACAGTTTAACTTCAAATAGAAAAGGTAAGAAGTTTTTTTTTGTTTGTTTGTTTTGTTTTTTGTTTTTTAATGCTAAAACCAAGCTAACATACATATTGCTTTAGTTCTGTGGCTGTATTTTTATAACAGTATTTTACACCCCAATTTATTTTTCAAGTGCCAGGACCACAAAACCAGTCTTAAGTCACTGGGGTATATTTGTAGCTATAGCTAAACATAGACTGTATGGGTCAAAATATTATCTTATCTCTTTTTTTTTTTTTTTTTTTTTTTGCCAAAAAGCATTAGGATATTAAGTAAAGATCATGTTTCATGAAGATATTTCTTAAAATTCCCAATGTAAATATAATTTTTTTTTAAATTAGTTATATGCATTGCTACGGAATTCATTTAGACTGCTTTAAAAGGCAATTTTCTCAATATTTCGATTTTTTTGGCACCCTCAGATTCCAAGTTTTCAAATGGTTTTACTGTATCTCAGCCAAATATTATTGCCATACCATACAAACCATACATCAGTGGAAAGCTTATTTATTCAGCTTTCAGATGGTGTATACATAAAAAAAAAAAAAATTACCCTTATGACTGGTTTTGTGAACATCATTAAAAGAGCATGCCACAGATACTGTTGGTTGGGGTTAACTTGCATTGAATCTGTAATATTCCTTGAATGCCTGAGTAAATCTGCTTCTTCCAGCATGGTTAAACCCCAGCTCTCTGGCCAGTGAAGCAGATGGGTAGCCACGCACAGTGTAATAGCATCCATATGCACAGCGTGACTCATGTGTGATTCTAGACCTGTGAAAGAACTTGCCACCTACTTGCGCAGCTCAGTGTAAATTGGCAGCACCTCGGGGTGGCACACGAACGCGAACGCCAAGATGGGAACCGTGTAGGCCGTCTAAAAGCACACAAACCAGACCACATCACGTCACCACGGATACAACAGCGGCAACCATAAACCCCAAACCCCACACTTTAAAGCCCATTAAACACTGTAGCACATAACAGAGAGCTAATTGTAGCTGTGATTAAGTCAGACTTGGACAGAGCTCAGGCCTGGACTCATTTAAAATGCCAGTGCCGTGCACACAGAGACGGACTGAGCTGACTACAGACTTACACATTTAAGAAAGCCATATGGGTTTTATATGCGAGTCATGCAAAGGCTTATTGAGAGCTGCAGTGTTTGTCATTTGATTTGGCTTAAAGTCTTATATCACACGACTCATATGAATGTCACAGCATGATTTCAGTCACACGGTGACATACCTGTGAGTTGATGTTAAAGAGGCGGGGGGTGCAGGCAGGGTCCCCCTCAGGGGTCATCTCCACTCCTCCGCGATCAGCTGCCAAACTTGTGTTAAAGCCCAACACTGTCCTGTTATAGGCAAAGTCCTCAAAAGGACATTTCACCTGGAACTTCTTATAGATCACCTGGAGAGAGATGAGAGATTGAAGAATTAGTCCTGCGTAGGTTGTGCTGATCTTGCAATGAGTTTTTATGGGTTCTTATGGGTTCACGTCAATCATTTTTCCCTTTAGGCTCCACTTATAGTTAGTCACGTTGGGGTTTTTTAATGACAATTTCTTGATTTCTGTCTCTCATTATAATCAATTTTTAGCAAGTTAAAAGTCTTTTAGTATAATTCTAAAAACATCCCATTTCGTCATTGGTACATTTGTCTTTTTTTCCTGTAAAAACCTAATTTATAAAGTACACATAAGAATATATTTTATATTGTTAGTAATATATCAAGATAAACACTTACTGGATTGAAGCAATCTTTTTTTTTTTTAATCATGTTAAAATAAAAGTATCAAATATGGTCAGGCTTTTAGGGAACATGTATCTGTTCATTTCTTAATAATTATTGTATTGCATTGCATTATATGTTGTGCACCACAATAAATAAATATAGTGCTTTGATCATAATACTAAGCATTTAAATATCATCTTACTAAAACATATTATTGCGAGATATAGTGTGACAACTGATATTCATTTTATGCAGTTTGAGCTCCATATTCTCCAGTATCATACTTTATGAGCCATAAAAACCTGATGCATCAAATATGATCTTGAAACAAAAAACATATATTGACAGTATTGACATTGTCTAAAGGTTTAATAACTGTTCTATTTAAAAAAAAAAAAAACTAGATTATTCTGACCATTATTTTATACAGGCTTAATACTTAAAAAATGCGTTGCTATAAATGTAGGTAGAATTTGTTTTTATATATATATATATATATATTTTGATGTCAGAAATCCAAGTAGGATTCTTACTGCTTGCTTAGTTTCAAAAGATGGTGTTTTTGAGATGGTTTAGCATGAAATCTCATGATATGACCCCTTTAATCCTAAAAGGTACACATCACTGCTTTATAATGTCCTTCATCAGTCACATGACCAGCCGGATGAGAGAGAGAGAGAGAGAGAGAGAGAGTATGTTGAAGTGGCTCCATTGTGTCTTTTCATTTGGTGCTCGTTCACATCACAGCAGGGATGATGAATCAAGAGAAGAAGAGAGAGGCAATTATATCATATTCAGACTGGACTTTGGTGTGAAGACTAGACGGTTTTATAAATCCAGCGCAAACATGTGGCACAGCCAATGCCACACTCACACACCAGCATGAGGACAAAGAGAGTGAGAGCCGTGTGCAAAGATTAAAGCTCCCGTTCAAAACTAGGTCAGTTAGGTGCACCAAACACAACCCCACTCTAAAAATACAAGACACACTCACACAACATCACACACTGATCCTGCTGGTGGAAAACATGAGCACACCCTAAAATCCCCCAGCTTACTGTAAGATTTATAAACTGCTAATTGGAACTGTTTCAAGATTAAATAATAATTTTCATGCTCTCAGCATTTTATTTAGAGATAAAATTCTAAATAGCAGAGTACTGCTTCGTGATTAGAATACTAAGCAGCACATGGCAACGTGATGAAGCATATTTAAAGGGATAGATAACCCCAAAAAAAAAAAACATTTTGTCATCATTTACTTGGTTATTTTGTTTCTTTGGTGGAACACAAAACCACATGTACTTCATCAACATCACACAATCATGTGATTTTGTTCAAATTAGTAAACAGTTAAATAAACAAGAATTTAATAATGTGTCATTAATAATGTAACAAACTAGAAATGTTGCTTAAATTAAAACTGAACTAAACAACTGAAATAAAGTTTATAAAATATATATTTATAAAATAACAAAAGTACATAACAATTACAAAAACAAACTAAAATTAAAATTGAAAAGATAAAAAAAAATAGCATGCACAATATTCATGAATACTATTATTTAATATATGACGAGAGCATCAAACATACCGCAATAAGGAAGAAGACCATACAAGTGAGAGAGAAACCGCTGGTGTAGCCCAGGTACCCTGAAACACACAGTGAGATGAGTAAGTGACAATTACCCACAACACCTGATCATTGCAATACTCTTACAATTCAATACAGTATGAATGCTAATATTTTACATCATGTGGCTATACAGACATGAAATTACAAGCCGAATAAGATATGTGTGCAATTTGACATAAGAATCAGTTTGAGACGACTTACCAAGCTGCTTCATTAAAGCCAGCGGCAAGATGACACAGCACGATACAATGACAACCAGGTAATTGCCGTTTAAATACCACTCCCTGCCAAACAACACAAAAACAGAAATAGAAATGGTTCAGTCCACACTTCATCCGCAATCCTCCGCAGTTCTCTTATTAATTATTACTAATGCATTACATTTTCATAACACTAAAATGACTACTTGTATGTTGTTTAATGGTTTACAATTAGTGGACAACACCAGGAGAGGAGTGATCAGTGCCCTTTAAATGTTTCGTGGTGTGTGACTGAGCAGCTATTTGGACCCAAACCCTTGTGCTCAATCACAGGCCAATTTAGAGGAAATCCTCTCCCTCTCTAACTCGTCCTAAAGCTGCTAATCTTGTTATTCTGCCCCCATTAAGACTAGAAACATGGCATCTCTTGAAGAAGCTCTGAACAAAAAAAAAGACAGAGAGGGAGAGAGACTTATTAGGGACGGCCTGTACCCTGCCTGGAAATTCAGCTTGATATGAGACAACAGAGTGACTCCATCAAGCCAAAGACGTTCAGTTGAGGGGGGATTTTAACCGAGGTGAACGGTACCAGGTATAAGATCAGCAGCACTGGTGCTCGTCCATGGTACTGGTTAGCTCAGCATCCATATATGTGCAATGTTCATTATCTTTCACATGGGCAGGAGTGTGAGTCAGACATTGAAAGGCATGCCAACACTAGCCTGAGTTACTCCTCTCAACAGTTCTGCACCCATCCACCCCTCCGTGTCTAGTCTGGATGAGGACATGTCTGAGTGCAGAATGAATGGCCACATTTACACGCTTTTAACCAGCTTTCTTACCAAAGTGACTTAAAATACATTGGACAAATAGCAAGACAGGAAAGAAGGAAAGCAGCCCCTTTCACACATGGAACAGCTTTCTGTCTTTTATCTGCATTGCCATCATTTGCATATCAGGACCAAATTGCTGTTAAAAATTGCTAACAAAAATATCCAGACTGTAAAAAAATTTCTAGTTCTAAATATATCTAGTTTGTTCTATGAGTCATTTGAACTTTTTTAAACCTGTTTAGTTGAATCTCATGATTTACAAAAAAAAAAGTTGCAGTATGTGGTCTGATTAATCATGTAATATTTTTTTTACATTCTTTATATTTCTTTTTACAGTTTATCCTAGCTGTCAAAGGTAATTTTTTTATGTAGAATGCATTAAATACATAAACAATTTTACATAATACTTCTATTTAAAATAAATGCTATTAATTAGAATTTTCTATTCATCAAAGAATCATGAAAAAAAAATGTTTATTGTGGTTTCCAACATTGATAATAACAATAAAAAAATTATAATAATTTGAGCTGCTAATCAGCATATTAGAATGATTTATAAAGGATTTTGTGACACTCAAGACTGGAGTAATGATGCTGAATATTCAGCTTTGCATCACAGGAATAAACATTTTAAAATATAGTGAAATAGAAAACAGTTATTGTAAATTGCAATACAATTTCAGAATATTACAGCTTTTAGTTTATTTTTGATCAAATAAATTAAGCCTTGATGAGCATAAGAAACTTTCAAAAACATTTCAAAATCTTACCAACCCCAAACTTTTGAATTGTTGTGCACATAATACATTTTTTTGACATATTTTGTCTTGCTGGCAAAATTTACTGAATGGACTGTTTATTCTTCTTCCTTGTTTTTTATTTGTGTCACGGTCTACAATGACAGGTCTTTTTTTTTACTTTCCTACTGGTGTTCATTTACACAGACTGTCACACATGTAGATTCATGGGCACTGCCTGCTAAAACTGAAATGAATGGTCACTGTTTACTGCTTCGTGATCCTCCTCGCTCGCCTGGAGAGGTGAGGAATTCAAATGAGGCAGCCAAAGGTCGTTTCCGTGGAGTTTTTGAGGCGTCCTCCAGAGTGTGTGCACAGGCCTTCTGACAGGCCGAGCTCCAATCACAGCATCTGCAGTCGGCTTGCGTCACGGACCGTCACACACACATACACACACATATCCTTTGCTGGCCATCCGAGTGTTATTGTCAGGAGAGATCTGACCTTCACATGCATACAAACCTGTTCTCATCAAATCTAGTCCATCTATCATAGTTCTCCTCTAACACGCACACACTTCCACACAATACTGCCGGAGGTTTCAGTGTGTGACTCAGAAATCCTAAGGGACCTATTGATTTGAGAGAAACTGCACAGCTCACACATACACAAATTGGCAGGAATCATTACCAGGGGCCAAACTGATGTGGTGGCTAGCATTAACACCCTCATGCCCACAATCAAAGGCTGGCATTTGTCAAAAAGAAAAAGGAAAGCATTGAAAGAGATGCTTTTACAGACTCAACTAATCATACAACCTTTTTTTCCCCTTTGGCCTTTTAGTGCCCACACACTGCTTTCTGTCTCTTACCATTTTTCTCCCCAAAGGAAATTTTTATTGCTTTTAGTTGTGTTTCATTTAAATAAAGGTTCATAAAATTCTAACTCTGACGACGTTTAATCGCATAAACACAATCTGAGACATTACTTGGTCTTTTCTCAAGAGAAACATTTGATGCAGGAAACTTCATCTGTTTTTCATTTAATGCCACTGTTATCTAGCAGAAACAATTAGAGAAGTGACACAGAACTCATGTTTTATTTGTCTTTCTAGTAAGTCCTTATGTATGCTGATACCCTAACATGTTCGAAACGGGTCACATGGTAATAAAGAAATGCAAGATGATGTATCTGTGTTGCCTTTTGAGAACTAAACCAGGACTTTAAACGTGCACAGACCTGTGTACTCACCCTGATGGATTGTCCACCTTGAGAAAAGCCTGGATAACCAGTGGAAACTCGTACTTTACTATGTACAGGTAGCTGGACATGGCTATGAAAGGAGAAAGAGAGAGAGGAGACTGTGAGATTTATACACACGCACGCACATATACACTAAACAACCAAATCCAGGACACATTCGTCCACTCCAGGGGATTGTGGTTATTATCCTGGAAGCAAATGTCACAGTAAAGAAGAGAATCAGTTCTATTTTTAGTTTTAATAAACATGCACCAAACGCCAAACAGCTCAGGGGCTTTTTCCATCACTGTAGATTTAAGACACAGTTCAGCTTAAAAAAAATAAAAATAAATCATGTTGCACAACAGACTCTTCTTTATATTAATTCATAGTAATTAACTAATTATCAGACATCTTGGAATAACCTATAAAAACATTCAATATTTTTCTTAAAGAAAATTATTTATATTTCCAATAATAATCAGCAGATAGTCTGCAATAGAAGTGAAATCCTGGGAGGACAGGTTACTATGATAATGAAGAAACAAAAAAATAACTGTAAAGACCTAGAGTGTAAATGAGAAACAAATAGCATTGCTATCTATCTAAGCCCAGTCACTCTCTCTGCAGATGTGTATACGTGTGCTGTGCCCTTGACAGGTCACAAAACAATACATTGTGTCTCCTGAGACGTAACGTTTGACAATCTCACCTCCAATGTTCTGTAGGGTGATGGCAATGCCGGCAGCCATCTTTCCTGGTGTGCCAAAGGCTCGGAAGCCCAGTTGTTCATAAGCTCTAATGCCTGACAACAAAAGGACAAAGATGTGAATAATAATAAATAAATCAGGTTCTGTTTTATAAAATTTATTTGACAGTCATTCAAATTGATTCATTATAAAAATCACTATCAGTAAGTAATATCATGTTACGGTATATGTAAGGTTTGTTTGTATTTCAAGGTAAGCGTGGGGTAAACATTGATTTGGGGAAACAATGTAACCATGGGCTTATACTGTCAATGACAGCCACAACTGATCAAGCACAGCAGACGCTTGGCTATTTTTAGCTTAATGCACACCAGAAATATTTTGGCCAATTAAAATCTCTCAGAGAAGAGTGAGGCAGATGGTCAACAGAGAGAGCAATGTCACATCAGTAAGCACCTCCATCTAACTCAGCTCTTCAATGTAGGCTAAGTCTACATTAATCCGGAAACATCTGAAAACTGTGCTTTCGTTTTAAATCGCTTCCCGTCCAAAAGTGTCTCATCTGCACTGAAACATCAGAAAAAGTTACATTCGCTTTCTGTGCATGCGTAAAGCCTCAAAAAAGCTTACTGAAGATTATACACACAGAACAGATACGAGACGTTTTCATGCTGTTTTTCTGACAGGATTATTTTATTTATGAAAATAACTCATCATTCACTGACGCGTCCAGGTCGCACACACTCACAATTGTATGTCTGATCTATAACGCAACAGCTCTCATGTTTTGCCACAAATAGTGATCATGAGTAAATTCGCTTTCATTTTTGAAGGACTGTGATATGTACAAAGTAACACCTCCGTAGCAATAGTGTGAAAGTGCATAGCACATAACATGCACATTACCAGTATTAACACGGATATCTATTGGTATAATAATTGTCACATGACAAAACTTGTGTTTTCCAAAAGCCTCTATTTTCACAGTCCACACTGCGTCGCGAATACAGCGGTAACTAATACTTGTATATCCACTTTGGAGAGCATTGTCAAAAATCTCAGTTTTCCTTGATGAAAATGCAATCTCAGTGTGGATGGAAGGCCAAAAACGGAGAGAAAAAGATGCATTTTCAAACGAAAACGTATCAGTGTGGACATGACCTTAGCTCAGGGTAAAGGTTCGGGAACTGTTTTTAACTATACTGAGGAGAGCCTTAAGCTGGTACCGGGTCAGTGTAATGAAATACTCACCCACAATGCCTGAAGATTTTAGCAGCAGGTGAATGGAGTATGCAGAGAGACCAGCGATAACAGTGAGGAGAATTCTGAAAGACAGAGAAGACAAATTAACTGCAACTGGAACCAAATGTCACTGTCAAGTCTGAGTATGGCTATGTTAGATTTATAGAGTTCTTTAAAACAGCCTTTGGTTCAAAAGCACAGTATGGAAAGATTATAGGATCAAAACACGCATGGAATAAGCCCACTCAAGACACAAAGTAATATTCTAGTGTAAAAACAATATATATACATATATATGGGCTAATTATAAGAGCTCAAAAGTCTCAGTAAGGTGGAAAAATACTAGACATCGTAATCACAGGCACATCACAAATAGCACATAAATTCAACAGCACCCTCCAGCTGCCAACATCTGGATAAACATCTCAAGCTGGGAACCCAAAATATGATCTACTGACTCTTTTTCCTCCATCCAAATGCCCTGTTTAGTCCCTTTTCCTAGTTCCAGAATGTCTTGGCATCTATACTGACCAGGCCTAAGCGCCCTCTGCCAAGCACTCAGTTTCAACTCCACACTTTCTTACGTCTTCCATTTTCCTTCTTTTTTTTCCTAACAACATGGCCAGACTGCAGGAGAAGAAGTCAACGAGTGCAGTTCTGCTAGAAACAGCAGTGCCCTGACTCACATGAGCTCTGAAACGGATATTCAACATAAAAAAAACAGCCTTGACTAACTTTCCACTCATATTTAAACAAGTGGAGCACAACTAGTACAGCTAATCGCTTACATTTAATAACAAATTACACTGGAGTAGGCAACATTGTGAAGGTTGAAAAGCTTTGAAAAATCGAAGACAGAACATGCGATTTGTTCACCAGCTGCAGTGTGTCAATGGAGGCAGCTGGCTTGAATGAATGTGATCAGTTCAGTATCTAATCATCTTCTTTAGCAGCTGATTGTGATGAGATATTTAATATCATCTAAACTCAAAAAGTCACAGGAAAAAGTTATTAATTTAGCATTTATATCTGCTCCAAAAGCTTCCTAACTGAAATGAAATCTCGCTCTCACTATTGACTGATTGGGAACACTCAACTTTTACACTGGGCTCGTTTGCTGCTGTCCGAGCCCGAGCGCGATTGTTCCCGGTGCTGCCCGCAGCGTTGGTCTGCTTTCACAGTCAATCGTTGTATCAAACCCTGGTGCGTTTGCAGTCACCTTACGTCATAGCAAATGCACACAGAAAACACATGGAGAACACAACGCGACTGAGCATAGTTGTAATTTATTTGTTTGTTATTTTGGTGCTATTATGCACAGCATAATTTTAATTATGTAATTTTAATAAATTTAATTTGGACTTTTAGGATTGTGTGGAATCAACCTCTGCTCTCTAGTGTGTTGAGGAAACAATGATATCGACAGTGTTACGGATGCGCGGGATACTTTACTTCCTGAACAAGTGCACACCCGAGTCTGTGTTGCTAGCACATTTACGCGAACTGCGCCACAGTTCGGGAGCAACCGAACTCAGACCACCTTCTCCAGGTAGTTTCAGGTTCGGTACCCCAGTGTGCACTAGATGACAGCGTTCACATTAGTGATTTTTCATGCGAACCGTGCCCTGCTCCACACTAAACTGCCAGTGTGAAAGCCCCCTTAAATGACTTGGATGAATAGAATCGAACATGATTTGCAAAAGGTTGCGTAGTTATAGCCATTATTAGTTTTTTCCCTTCTCATAGCACCACCACGTGGCCAAACTGAGACCAGATCAGACCAGAGTTTGGCATCAATATCTCATTCTGTTCAAAAGTTATAGCCATTTTAGTGAAAGTGGCCCTGCCCCTTTTAAAAGTTTTGGCTTCCCTTTGTGATGGTCAGTCAAAAGTTCTACGTTTTAATATATATATATATATATATATATATAATTGATATTCATTGTCCAGAGAAGTATTTCTGCACTGGTTCGGTTTAAGTCTGGTGAAAAACCTAGGACTAATAGTTCACAAAATAGTTTTTTTAAATAATCCAAATTACCCAGAATTTTTGCCAGGCTCACAAGCAAATCTTGCATGCATGCATTTTGTCCAATGTAAGCCAAGGATTCCAACAGCATAAGATACTTGAGCCTGCGACTGACAGTTTAGGAGTTATGAGCGATTACATACTTTTGACTGCTGTAGCGCCCCCATCAGGTCGATTAGGGCGAGCCTTGGTGACGTTGTAGACAGTGTGAGTACTTCCATCTCTCCAAGATTCAGCACTACATGCTTGAATGCCTAATAAAATCTTTTGTAACATTATTAAACTCTGACTTAAAATATTTTTTTTAATTATCCAAAAAACTCAACAACAAAAAAAATCCAAAAATTATAAAAAATACTCTTGAAATGTAGCGATATTTATGATAATAATATATAAAACAATATTATTAATATTTCTGTTGATTAATTTCAGCACAGAATAAAATTAATAATCAACAGCTCTCTCAAAAAAAAAAAACTAATTATAATTTTTTTAAGAGTGTTAAATCTGAGCTCAAGACCAGTCTTGAATGCTGTGGTGCTAGAACGCCTTAATTTAGTATCTCACACAATTTATCCCAGAGTGTCTGGACGTGTTTTTACATTTATTAAAGGCTGTTTATCCAAGTGGCTTCATCAGATCTAAATTAATGGAGCAAATGGAGGAAGAAGTGGATGACTAGAAGCACAATTTTAAATGAGACTCGAACAGCACTCTTGTCAAAGATTATTTTAACTGAGAAAGAATATATATATACATTTAACTGAGCATGGTGCTACAGCAAATCATCATATCATTATCAGATATTCAGTTTTATTTTTGGCATATCTACTTTGTATGACAATTCTTGCTCTCACTTTCCCGTTTTGAGACTTGACTCATAAACATGTCTTTATAATTCCAGGAACATGAAATAAACGCATATCCTTGAGAAATAACATTTCCCGGTAAGCCACAGGAAGCTGAATTTCAAAGCAAAGGTTTTTTTGTTTGTCATTATCAAAGCCAATTAATGGAGTCCCCAGATATGTTTAGACTAACTTAGATAATACGACTGTCCCAGATGTTTCTCCTAAAATTTCTTAAAAATAGAAACAAATATATATAAATACATCAGTATGATGACATATATCTGATGGGAGTTTATTGATATCTTTTCCTAAACTCCAGAATAGACAAATTTGAAATCTGTGAGCAGTTTGCTCTCCATTCAATGTCACTCCTGTAAGAAAAGAGGAATAGAAATGCTGGATATTCATAAGTTATCCTTGTTTTTGATGTTATGTCGTGAATTCCCTCTCGCCTCTAGGGAACCACTGCCAAGATTCAAAGTGACACAAGTCAAACCCACAACTCAACAAAACCCAACATCAACATTTCTGAATCTTTCCTCTATCTATATACACCATATCCAACAATAATCAGCAGAGATGTTCCATGTCAAATTTATGATAGTATATACAGTACAAAATGCTCATCATAAAAGCCATAAAGCATACAGATGGATACAAAGAAAATGTTTTATACTAGCATAGAGACTCCACAATGATGTCCTTATAGCAAGGTGTAAGAAACTTCCATAAATCTTATGAATTCATTCCCAAGAGTTGCCCCGTTATTGAAAGAAATAGTAGCTGCATTATTAAACGGTGTCTGGGATTGATTTATGAGTAGCCCGAAGCCACAATCTGCACTGGAGAAACACTGCTCTCAGATCAGACAGGTACCACATGTAGAGAATCGGGAGTATGGAAAGATCAAGTATGCCAGATATCGCAGAACCCCAGTCACGCCAAATAGCTCAAACCCAAAGCCCTTTCAGAAAGAAAAATTAAAAATCCTCTGTACATTGCTAAACCAAGATCAAAAGAATTGACAGGTTTTCTTAAAGCGTGTACAACCTAATCTTCACGATCACAGCAGAGAGCCCACGCTAAGTAGCACAGACCATTAGATCAGAACTACTGTAGACGACAGACCCTTAGTTAACAAAAGTAATACAGTGTGCCTGGCGTGAACATGGGAGCCCCCGTGGAAAGTGAGAGTCTTGGTACAGCCCGCTCAGCTCTACTAAAGGTCAATCAGGACACAAATCTCTCTGACATTCTGACTTTTCTAATAAAGGCTGCTTTACTAGAGGATTAATACAGCAGCAGTACCAGTACACAGAACGGGAATTAACACAGATCATAACAAACTGTAGGGAAGACGTGACATTTAAGAAATTTCGCTGAATAATAGTATTCATTTCTTTCTTTCTTTCTTTAAAGGAAAAATTACAAGAAAAATGTCAAGGAGTCAAAAAGTAGGGGTCCAGAATCTCCTTATTAAAGGAATAGTACTCTTTCAGAATAAAAAAAATAATAATAATTTATTTATTTATTCAGTCAGAAAGAAAGTAAGTTTAAGTTCAAATAAAATTTTTGAGGAAAGAATTGCAGGATTTTTCTCCGATATAGTGGACTTCAATGGGGATCAGTGGGTTGAAGGTCCAAATTACAGCTTCCGTGCAGCTTGAAATGACTCTACACGATCCCAGCCGAGGAATACGGGTCTTATCTAGTGAAACAATTGGTCATTTTCGAAAAAATAAAATTTAAATGTATATACTTTGAACCACAAATGCTCATCGTGCACTAGCCTGACCTCATGCATAACGTAATCAGGCACACATGAGGTAGGCAGATGTACCGAACCAGTACTTTCAAAGAAGAAAGTAAAACACCCTTTACGAAAAAACTAAAAAACAACAACGTTATCAGACAATTTTGAAGTTGGAGGAGAAAATGTATTTTTTGCCCTACCCATTTGTGTTTAAAAAGTATTTTTAGAAAATGATCGACAGTTTCACTAGACAAGACCCTTATTCCTCGGCTTGTATTGTATAGAGCTCTTTAAAGCTGTATTGAAACTATAATTTCGACCTTTAACCCGTTGGCTGCCGTTGAAGTCCACTATATAGAGAAAAATCTTGAAACATCTTTTTCCGCAAAACGTAATTTCTTTTTGACTGAAGAAAGAAGGACATGAGATTCTTGGATAACAATTTATTCTGGAAGTAAACTAATTCTTTAAGGGTTGTGCAAGTTAAAGCAAGTACTTCACAAGCATTCATTAACATTATCAGTTATACTAATTTAACAGCATGATGATAATTCAATTGCACATTAATACACACCACAATAAACTCATTAGGATACATATTCAGCAAGAAGTACGATGGCTTTCATTCTCAATAAAATAAATAAAACAATTCTGGCTCTAATGTTTCCCCACAGAGTGGTTTAGGATGCTATCAAATGCATGATTTTATTAATTGTAGTTTAAAGTGGATTATCTATTCTCCATTATGCCATTTCCTACAATCTGAATGCACAGAGTTTGACCTAAAACTGTAACTTACACAAAGAGGACAATGCCCGTGTTAGCCATTGCATACGCTAATCCCAGAATTCCACTTCCCATGATGGCGTTTCCCAAGTTGAAGACAGACATCCCAAAAGAAGTCTTTCCCTCAAACTAAAAAGAAACACAGAATCCACACATTTACATCGGGAAAATACCATGATCTTGACACACTGTCACAAATTGACACACATGAAATCTTACCAAAAGCTCAACTTACATCCGTGAAGTGAGGGGTTTTCTTGTCATCTGTGTTGGACAGGAACTCTGAGCTTTCTGCCAGGTTTGCCTCTGCATTACCTGGAGTCCTGTCGGTACTAAAGACACACATAACACCGATGAGGGATTGACTGGCAGTGCATCACAGACAACTTACTAAAGGGGTTAATGCCACCAAAACACTGATTTACGATGGGTGCTTTGCTTTATTTACAGGTGCATGATGTGCAGCTGCAGAGAACTACTGTTTTGTTTGCTAATGATTTTGCTCTCTGCATGACATACAGTACCTGGCATTTTCAGTGCTATTTGGTACAAGTTCCCTACAGAGCAGTGTCGGAGCCGCATCCACGAAAGCACAAGAGACAGGGAAATCATGATGAACACACCCGTAGAGAAAACACTACTGAAGGCATGTGGCAACAAGGAGAAAGTGATGTCTAGTTGAAAAACATTTCATTTGCTTTTGTGAAGACGAGCGGGTCTTCTACATGCAGGGTGATTTTGTTATGCATATAAAAGAACATACAGCTGTTTCTTCAACTATAGGCACTTTTAAGTCTTGCAAAGAAAATAAATTACATTCAAAAACACTTTTTGCTTTCTCAATAATAATTTTAAATACACATAATTAAAGGATACTGTCACACATTTTGCACACACATCAATTACAGCTGAATCTTTTCCCACTGTTTACCTTGATGTATACCCTGATGTTTACCTTGGTTTACCATCTCAAGCCTGCTCTTTACTGTTAAAAAAAAACTGTTAGTTGAATTTTTTTGTTGTATTCTAATAGAAATTATAGCATAATTGTGGGACTGCATTAATTTGACTAAAATATAATTTAAATGCAAAAGCTTCATTCATCTTCGGAACACAATTTAAGATATTTTGGATGAAAACCGGGAGGCTTGTGACTGTCCCATAGACTGCTTAAATTGTGTTCCGAAGACGCACAAAGCTTTTGCAGGTTTGGATCGACATGGGGGTAAGTGATTAATTACACATTTTTAATTTGGCGTGGGGTTTTCATTTTCTGTTTCAAAATTCTGTCATTAATTGCTCACCCTCATGTCGCTTCAAGCCCGCAAGACCTTAGTTCATCTTCAGAAAGTCGTGCAGGTATGGAACAACATGAGGGTGAGTAATTAATCATTTTCATATAACCCAAAAAAAAACTAAATTAGTTGTAATCAAAAATATATAGTAAAGCTCCTGTAGTTGAAGAAACATCCATACACATTAATTTGCAGAAAAACATCTACACAATCACAGACACGTTGGGGCTTTGAACATGAGAGCATATCATCAGTGCTACTGAATGTGCTCAGTGATGTCTGAACTGTGCTATTCAGTGACATTTAGGACTGTTATGAAGAACACGCTTCACCTTATTAAGATGACATGACTGGATGCTTTAATGCTAGCTGGAAGATACTGCAAAAACACACACTAATGTTCACACATACTGTATATATGCACTAAACGTATATAAAGCTTAAGGCACCCCTAATATAGACTCAAGGAGTAACATATACTGAAAATGTATTACTAAATATATAAACATTGGATGAGTGACAATAAACCATCCTTAACCAGACGGACATTATATTGCACCCTTGAGCGAATACTTACTGAGCTGCAGTCACAGTAGTCTCCTCTACAGCTCCGTGGCCCTTCCCGTTGGGGATAGCGTTCATCTCTGCGGGCTCCATGCTTTCAGAGCGATTCTTTTCGGCCTTCAGGTGTGCGAGTGTGAGAGAGAAAGATCTATAGAGAAACTTTGTGTCTGTCCCTTATTTCCCTATAAGAAAAGGATGCAAAAACAGTGCATATTAATCCCAGCTTGTTTAAAGAACACATGATATGTTCATATGTGTAAAATGGAGCAGTGAAGTATTATGTAAGACCCTGAAATAACATATGATGTGAACCTCAATGCCTGAAACACACTATACGTAGGTACATGAACATCTACACAAGTTCAATTTAAGGTTGTTGCTTTCTGAAATTTGAACAGTTTGAAGACACTTTTTCTAGTTAGTAAAAGTTAGTTAAACTGAATATATTTTGAAATGCTACATCAGCAATATCCCATTTGGTTTAAAGCCACAAGCGTTTAAAGGTAACTTTATCAATCCAATTCAGTTACAGAATTTAAAATGAACTTAAAGCAGAACTGCAATTCAAATTTGAGTAAAAGGAAGGAGATTTATTTCTACACCAGATACTAGCAGTCCTACACAACCAAATACAACAGAGCTGATTATAAAGACAAATTTCCAGCAGTAAACTGATTCCCTGGTCTATTTTTGCCATATTCAAAGCACCTTTTAATCTAAAACCCACTGCACGATTTTAGCAATCCTATAAGATCATTGCATATCATACTGTGCGACATGGATCTAATAAAATTGGCCACGAACATGCATGTAGACTGTACAATGATGACACCTATTGACTCGTACATTATGATGCACGTTACTATAGAATAAAACGGCACGTTACAATAGAATAAAACGTCATCAGCATGCGCTAGTGGTAAACAAAAAGAGCATGATTAATCACTCTTCAGGAGTTGTATTTTTATGTGTGCTGAAAAAAAATGGAAGCTGCAAAAAAAGAAGAGGATAAAAGCTTGAGGTAAGCAGTTTTATGTTTTAGCGCCATGTTGCATTGACTTCATGATGCATTTGTATTGGTTGTTCAGTAAACGTGGATCATACCAGCAGACACACTGTGCGATGATCATGCTGTATCGTAGGCTATCTTTGGTCATGATACAGGTCTTTGAACCTCTCTCACTGTACGACACAGGACCACCGATTTAGGAGCCACGATCACACAAATCGCCACAATTGTTTCACGATGCCTATCCTTTGTGTTTGGGGCTTAACACTTCTGGCATAAAGGACAAATGGATTTGCAACAAACATTTTTTGACACCTGGCATCTGGTGTGACGTGGTGTTAAAATGAAATAATAAAAAAATAATTTAAATAATGTAATACATTTATATAGCTGTAACAAAATAGTTTTTTTATACAAAAATTAAGTATATATATATATAGGCCTTACAGGCTTCTCTGTATTTCTCTCATGTGTTTCTTACAAAACAGCTCCATCAAACCTCTGCCACTGCCAAATGAACTTTGCAAAACAACCAATAACCTTTTGCACCGATACCATACATCTGAATAAGTTCGTCACTTTCCTGACTCTACTGAGAGGAGTTGTTGTCGCTTTGCTCCTTTCACTATATGGCTCCTGATGTCTCTATAGCTGTTTTTGTGGTCTCTTCCTGCCTTCATTGGTGCCTGACTCCCTGTGGCTGCTTATGATGGACCTGTTGGAGTGCTGAGTACTGAAAGCACAAGCTGACATGCGTCTCCAGGCTCCCGTTTGGCCCCTGGTATTCCCAATCCTGGTCTGAAAAGAACGAGCCCTAGTATCACATTAGTTACAAAGCATAAACAGAAGAAGAAGGGAGGGGAGGGAACCTACAAACCAGCGGGCCCATTGAGGAAGGCCATGAAAGCCAGCAGAACCAGCTATGACCAGCTCAGATCCAGTTCTGGCCCTCTTTGTCCATTCATCTCACTTTTTTTTTTACAGCTTTCTTCCCATTCCTTTGCTTTTAATTAGGAGAAGCTTAACATAACAGTCATGCTCTCTTCATGCTTGAAACTCTGGGCTGGCATAACCTCAAGTTCCCCCTTTTTATCCTCCTGCTCCCTCGCTACGCCCCGCAAACGTGAATTAATAATCGAGCAGAAACGAATCGGTGTGAACTCTGGGAAGATAAACTCTGGTTCATCCAGCGAGATGCCACGTTACTCGGCTTGCTGTGCAGCCACGGAGAGAGCAATGTGGTTGGGCAGCAAAGCGCAGTATGCAATTGTGCATGCTGTGTGGTTTCCTGGGAACAGGGTTGGAGGAACAGAAGGGTGATTGTGCCAGGCGTCATTATACCAGTGGGGCCTCCTCGGCTCGAACTCGCCAGGGCACTCGAAGGGCTGAAAAGGTAATTCATCGGGCTCCCTAATTCCAAAAAACGGTGAACCTTAAATTTGGGAATGTCTCATGAAATGGGAAGCGGACCTATGATGGGGTCAGAGGTCTGTGTCAAGATGCTGAATGGAGGACCAGCCTGTCATTCATGCACTGCACTAATCAGACAGACACTGGACTGACCTTACCAAATAAATTGTTACACCTGATTGGCCGAAAAAGTTCAAGATTTGGGCGGAGTCAATTGAGTTAACCGCAACAGGTCCCATTGTCGCATATTCAAACGTGTAATAGCAGCTGTGTTTACTCTGTGCCGGGAAACATACTGTATGACGACTTTCAACCGGGTCTGAAAAACACCAACAGAATTTGTTTTCTCGATGTCTGGCAGCTCCTAAACACACTGGGGAAGAAACAGCTTTGCCAACTGGGTCATAGCTTAAGTTTCTTGAATAATGAGAAGTTTATTCATGGATTAAATACTCCACGCAGCCTGCTTTCAATTGTGCATTGAGATTAAACTCGCTAGTACAGACGCACACTTCCAAAGAGTAATAACATCGCCTCCCTGCTGACGTAACGATCTCCCACTATCTCAAAAAGAGGCTGGGACATGCTCATCTGTACTCATTATGTCTGCGTGACTTCGAACAGTCACATGCAAAAAAGCATGAGCGCTGCATTAGTCGTGACATGATGTGGTGTTGTCAGGAGCTGATTTAGCTCTGTGTCTGTGAAAAGCACTTATTAGAAGTGATGCAGTGACACATCAGTGCTCATTAAAAACAGCCTAAGTGTCCATAAATTACTGTTATTAAGACTGGTGCATCCCTCTCTGTCACAGGATTCAACGGCAGCGAAAATTTGAGTGTGACTAGGAATGGATTAGAGCCAGAGGTGGAAAGAAAGAGATTCAGAGCAAGAGGGATTCACATTTCATATTATCAGAATAAAGTGTAAGATTATTGTGGGTGGTTGTCAGGATGTTGCTACGCAGTCACTCTGTTCTGGAAGGTTGGCTCTGATAGACTATCCATTCTTAAGCCCCGTTCACACCAAGCATGATAACTATAAAGATAACAATAAAGATATAGTTCTAAAAATCATTCTCAGTATTAAAGAATAGCAGAGTCCACACTACAACTATAACGATAGTGGCACAGAGAAACGATATCATTGGCATAATTTTCAAAACATTTTTTTTTTCAGCTGATGAACGATAGAAACATTCACATCCAATCAGAATCCATCCTGCTATGACGAGCTCGAGGATTTAAAGCGACAGACGCACGTGTGCCCAGAATAAACAGACGATATCGTTCACTGGTGTGGACGCTAATATCGTAATCTTTATAGTTATCTTTATAGTTATCGTTCTTGGTGTGAACAGGGCTTTAGACTCTCATGCTGACCATTTATTTCTTAAAATTATTTCTAAGAAATTAATTTGATTTCTTTCCTATTTTAATATATTTTCAAATGCAATGTATTTCTTATTCCACTTACTCTTAGTGTCACGTTACATTAGAAATCATTATAATGTACGTATTTTTTGTGGTGCTGTTTAACATTTTTGTAGAATTTTTTTTCAAAATTCCTTGATGAATAGAAATAAAATAAAAACACTTTATTTAATCACTCATTTTTTTGAGTAGAAAAGTAAGTTGTGCAACTACTGTATGTTTAATAGTAATAACACAGGCAGTACATCTCTCCTGGGGACGTGAGAACAGTGTTTAATGCGGGCACAGCATGATTTTCTAGGGTGAAGCAGTCCTAAGATAACCCAAACATCGGGAGAGTTATCATCTCTTTGTCTACTTAAACCACAGAATCGTATTTACAAAAGTGAACTGAAAGACAAAATGAAATGAAGTGAGACTGAAAGATAGATTAGAAAAGAGAGATGTAGAAAGAAAAATCTAGCACCCCCTTAACACAGCGAGACCAGCTGATGCAACTCCACGGCTTCAGTGACGTGTGCAGAGCTGCATTAGGACGTCACTCGGCCCAGAGGTTTACACAGCTCTGGAATGTTTGCCCTCAGCTTTCAGATGTGCGTGAGCTGTGGACGTGGTTTGGTGTCCCGCTCTTTTAAATGATCCCTGCTGTGTGATTACTTACAGACATACTAGCGGCGTGTAGCTATACTTACACACCACTGCTATTCACTTCGTTAAACCTGCACTGTAATGTCCAGGCTAATTGCTCAGTCAAAAGCCCCAGGTCTTTAATTAACTGATGAAGGATTTGGAACTGATGCGAACAGCCCTCTGTCCACCCTACCATCTGGATTATCATCTCAGATTAATTGTACTCTGACATATTCATCCTGTTTCAAGAAAAATGAATCAGGTTATTACTAAAACAACATTCTTGGAGACTTGTTTCAGTTTAACGTACAGGGGAAATTGAAGGGGCTATTCCCTTGCAGAAAGCCAGTAAGATTTTCTATAAACAAATAAAAAAACACAAATGTTCAAAACAAGATTTATATTTCAGATAAATGCTGTTCTTTTGAACTTTCTCCAAATTTCTGAATCAAAGAAACTTGGAAATATTATACTCAACTGTTTTCAACATAATAATAATAATAATAATAATAATAACAAATGTTTTTTTGAGCAGCAAATCTGAATATTAAAATGATTTCTGAAGAATGACATGACTGGAGTAATGATGTTAAAAAATTGTGCTTTGAAACCACAAGAAATAATTACATTTGGAAATCATTCAAATAAAAAAGTTATTTTAAATACTAAAAACATTACAAAATGTTACTGTTTTTGCAGTTCTTTGCATCAAATAAATGCAGGCTTGATAAGCAGAAGAGACTTCTTTAAAAACATAAAAAATCTTACTGTTCAAAATCTTAACTCTTGACTGGTAATGTATATTATATATTATTTTATAATAAGAAATATAATGTACAAATGTATAAGATATCAAAAGATATCATTTACTCTTTTACGCTGGTCAGGAGCTGGTTATAAGATGGTCATGTGCTAGTCCTAAGCATATACTCATAACTCATCAGGACCAGCTCAAACCAGCTGCCATGCTTCAAAACATAGACATCGATTTATGGAAGAGTTATTGAGAGGTGCAGTCAAAGTACATATAAAGCTCACATTTTTGCAATTTTTGGATGGCATCAGTTCACTTCACATTCTGTGTAAAAGAGTAGCAAACCTGCTGTCTGATTCCACAGAAGAAATACAGTCATATGGGTTCAGTTGAGTAAATGATGACAGAATTAAAATTGGAGAAATGAAGGGGATTAAACATTTACATGTATGCATTTAGCAGATGCTTTTATCCAAAACGACTTGGAGAGCATTCAGGATATACATTTTAAACAGTATGTGTGTTCCCTGGGAATTAAGACACTGACAATGACATTTCTTTCCTATTTTAGAAGAGCAGCTAATACGGCAATGTTTTAAGGAGTCATACTCCGAAAACACAATCCAACGCACATTCACACAAGTGCAGAATCTGTTGGATTTTTCTAAGCCGTCACACAGGGGCTAAACTGGATTAAAATTGGATCACAGGCCCAACTGACTGCAGGATAAACATCCAGAGTCTCCATTTGCTGTCAAAAAATAGCATAGAACATTCACACTCAGTCACGTGACAAGCAGAGATGTACAGTACAGTGCTAGCATCACACCGTTGCTCCTGTGAAGAGCAGACGTTCTGTCAAGGCTAATGCTGAAGTGAGTGGGTAACAGTCTTCTGCGCACGGCATAAACAACATATAAACAAATACGTCAAGGATTGACTATTATGATAAAAACCTTGCATTCATGCAAAATTCAGTTGACAGTTTAAGTAAATGAGTGTCTATATTAGTTGTTCAATATTGCGAAAAATTCTGCTTAATTTTAAACATAATATAATTGGTTTCTAATATAGCTCTGGGCAGTATGCCAAGCTACGAGAAGATGCTGGATGTCAAATGGAATGGACTGTGTAAAACTGCATCATGCATCATTAGTGCTTGTCTTCATGAACTGCACCCCACTCCTCTTTTTCCCTTTATCCGGAGAGGATTTGAAGATTCTGTGATTAATGAGATCTGTCTGACAGAGATTAATACCAAACACCAATTTAGACATCAACTATCAACCTTTCGTCCCTCTCCTAATCTGACAAATTAAATGAAAATCTCGGTAGCACACAGTAAGATTTTAACAAAACAAGTCTCTATGTTCATCAAGACTGCCTTTATTTGATGAAAGGTACAATAATATTGTGAAAAATAACAACTGCTCTATTTGAATACATTTTAAAAAGTAATTTACTCCTGTGATGTCAAAGATGAATTTTCCTTATCATTACTCCAATCTTCAGTGTCACATGATCCTTCAGAAATCCTTCTAATACACTGATTTGCTACCCAAGAAAAAATATTTTTATGAATGTAAAAAACCGTTACGCTGCTTAATATTTTTATTTTTATTTTCTTCATTTTTTTCAAGTTCAAATGAACAACATACTGATCCCAAACATTTATAAAAAAAAATAAAAATCATGCCTTTTTTTTGTTAAATGATGCAAATGTACTGTAGAATTACAAATCATGCATGCTCCTCATCCTCTCAAGAAGAGGATGATTGTCACATGGAAGTACGTCACATTCTAGTGCTGCAGGGAGATTTAGCAGATCTCATTCATCCCTCATCTCAAAAAGAAGCTTCAGGCTCAGAATGAATCTATCAGATCCTGATGAAGAGGTTTTTTCATGTCGGCTGCCGCAGTGGAGGGGTTGGAGACGTCACAGGCATCAGGCATTGACTTTCATATATGATGAGCTTCGCCTGGCCTCTTTTTCCTCCCCAACTCTCCTTCACTCCCTCTTTCCACCCCCAACGCTTTCTGTGTCTCTTTCCCCGGAGGCAGCGTGGAGAGTGACTCATTGCAAATGTGATTTATTTATAGGCCTGTGCTCCACATCCTGTCGGAGCTGCTCAGGTTACCACACTGAGATCGCCACAGGTAGTGCAGTTAACATCACACATGCACAAACCAAGCACAGGATAAAAACCACACCACTTACAATGACTTGACTCACACGGCAGACACATGTTCTAGTAGACAGGGAAACAAGATGTAGTAGACATCCTCGGCTTAATTATGTGAAATGAAAGTGATTTTCATTTCATTTAAGACTAAAAAATGTTTTTACCATTTTACAGCTGTAAATGCTGTAAATGGTGAGGGCCTTTTAAAGTTACAAGGTTTTGGATGAAAGTCTTGTGTGAAAAATAAAGCCTTATCCAGTGAGAAGGGACAGATTAAAAAGTCTGACTAACATGAGGGATCTCATTACTTTACTAAGCTGTAAATAAATAATGTCAGAAAAAAAGCAAAAAAAAAGAAGTTATGTGCTGGCAAGCTGTCACATTAATCCAGATTGTATAAGATGATGGCATGAAGAACGAAAGCATGTGAGGCCATGAGAAACGCAGGGATTAGATGCTACTGCCTGATTGATAATAAATCAAGTTGTTTTTTGTTGAAACTGTAAAGAAACAGTTACAATAAAGGAACTGAAAATCATTCACATATTGCATTATGGGTAGATGATCCTAACATAATAAGATCCTTGTTGCATTATGGTAGATGACCCTATCATGACAAGATCGTAATTGCATTATGGGTCGCTGACCATAACATGATAAGATCTACGATCCATATTCTTATTGCAATTATTTTACAAGTTGGTTTACTGAGCAGCAGTATAGCCAAACTAACTGTCCTTATAAAAAAAAAAAAATAGCCATACAAAGAAAAAGAATGATAAAAAAACATTATAAATTATTAATTAATTAATTAATTAATTTAATTTAATAATAATAAAGTACTGTACATACAAACTAACATTTTACTTTTTTGGGGTCATCATTGTATATATTTTTTCATCATAATTTTCAATCTTTATGTGAAAATGTTTTGTATCAAAAAATTAGTTGATAGCTTATTATTTAATGCTATGACATTCACTTTTGTGTCTGTTGGCTAGAAGTATTGAGAGAGGGATGGCAAGTAAAAGTACTTATTCTCTAAGTCCCATAATTAGTATCTAGAACAGTCCAGTTAGTGTAATTACAGTATATCCTGCTTATTGAAAAAAGGCTCAATCTTCAATAAGAATCTGCCTTATTTTACTTGAGTTCACTAGGTTCAAAGGCTGTGACCTTCACACTTTCTTCACACAACTGCCATTTCCGGTGAGTAGGGCCATGTTTCGCTGTTAGGAAGTTATTGTGTGACTCTGAGCATCGAGGAGAACACTGAGGCAGTGTTGGGTCAGTCAGGCGCTCGGCAGATGAGGGAAGCCTCCACATGTTGGCATGTCCGCAACAATGGAAGAGAGTAACAGTGGTCCAAACAGGGCATATCGTTTCAGGTCGGCCCATCAAATGACATTCTGTGCCAGTGTCCACACACAAGCCCCAAACAAAGGGACACCCTCTCCAGTCTTCCCTGATGTTCTTCTCTTGAGTCACATGATATCGTGATGGGATGTCACCGTGACCAGATGGCAAATCTATATACTGTTGACACCTCTAATGAACCCGAGCGAAGAAACGGGATGCCAAAGCTCAGCTGATGACGTGAAAGGACCCCCAATCACATTCAAGGTCTCAGGACAAAGGATACTAGGCATTCTTTTTTCTCTTTAACAATAACACTATTGGTTGAGTAGAGTGAGACAATGTTTCATTGTCTTGCAGCATACTTGGAGTCACCTTCAATCAAATCTGAATAAAGCATTTTAATTGTAATTTAATTGAACTAATGACTTTTTAACCCCTTAAAGCCTGACATATATATATTTTTAAATGGAACCTTTAGACAAAATAATATACAAATACTTTATATTACTAAAGTAAACACAATACAACTACTAATAGATAAACAAATAAACGTTCCTCAGATGATCTAATTTTTTATTCTCATATTTTCACATAATTTTTCAAAAAAAAAAAAAACATTGTGGATAATCAAGTAACCATATGCTGATTCAATCTAGTAAGAGTTCATCTTTAAATATTATGTACAATATAAGTAATTCTTTTATTTACTTCAAAAAATCAGTAAAGATTTCACAGCAAAAAGACAAATCTATTAACCTGAAGGGAGAACTTTTTAGAATTATATTAAAGGGGTCATATGACGCGATTTCAATTTTTCCTTTCTCTTTGGAGTGTTGCAAACTCTTGGTGTATAAAGAAGATCTGTAAAGTTGCAAAGACTGTAAAAATCTGTAAAGTCTCAAATCCAAAGAGAAGTTTTTTATATAAGTTAAGAGTCAACCACGCCCTCCTAAAATGGCTCGTCCTAACACAGCCCCACATGTCTACATCACAATGTTGGAAGATTTGCATCAGCCATCCAAATGTTCACATAAAGAAAGAAGGCATAACTTTTATTCTCGCTGTTGCTAGCAGCATGCAATGTTTCTGTGCACAAAGGTTGTTTTTATATTTCTAAATATATTCTAAGTGGGGCACTTCCAACTTTGCAATGACAGTCTGGCGCTTCAGTTTCACAGACTGTATGCAGCACGAAACTCAACACAACCTGTATAAATACAGCATAAGTCATTATAATAAGTAATTATGTCCCCACTGGATGCAACAAATGCCTCGTTTATAATGGGTTTTATTGCTTTTGACTTGTTACACCATCACATTTTGACAAGGGGTATAACATTTCCGTCACACGCTTGAGGTATTCGGCCAATCACAACGCAGTGGATAGCTGGCCAATCAGAGCACACCTCGCTTTTCTGAACGATGATCTTTGTAAAAATCTATGCATTTCAGAAAGGCAGGGCATATAGGAGCAACAATAATGTACATTATGTGGAAAATAATGTGTTTTTTTTAAAACCTTAGACTGCATAAACACATTTTTATTACACAACATAATGTTCTTTTTAGCAACATCATATGACTCCTTTAAAGGCCTTTTACTTTCTATTAAGTATAAACTATCAGTCAGAAGACAGAAGGCATTGGACAGTAGATAGTAAGGGTGAATAAAAGATAACAAAAAAAAAAATCTAGGGTAAGCTACCCCTTTATCTCAGCCATGAAAGAAACATAAATGCCAAAGATGGAAATTGGACACATGAACTTTGCCAACACAAACATCTCAATCATGATACAATATAAAACAATATTGCAGCCTTGCTGAAATTAACCAAATTCAGTGGTTGTTAGATACAATGGTTAGTTCACCCAAAAAATGAAAATACGGATCATTGGTGCTTGGGCAATAATTACTCAGCCTCATGTCATTTTAAACCTGTAAGACCTACATTCATCTTCGGAAAAAAAATATTTTTGATGAAATCTGAGAGCTTTCTGACCCTCCAGCAATGCAACTATCAGCCCAAAAAGGTAGTTAGGACATTATTAAAATAGTCCATGTAACATCAGTGATTCAATGATAATTTTATGAAACTACGAGAACATATTTTGAGTGCAAAGAAAACAAAATTAACGACTTATTCAACAATGTCTTCTCTTCCCTGTCAGTCTTTGACTCTCGTTCATGAGAATATCATGACACATGCATGTGGATCTGTTGAATTCTGGTTCGAATAAAGCCCTATTTGGACAGGATTCATTTTACAGGGGTAGACGGGGGAATGTAATTTTACCACAGGGTGTCTGTAATAATGGCCAATTCGCACGGGATTAGAAATCTCAGTAAAACTCGATTTACACATCACCATCACCTGCCTGTCATTACATTTTACCAATCCTTTGGGAAAATGGTATTGAACCATTTTAAATATTTGTGTATGATATGTGTTGGCAAAAATTGTTTTTGACAAAACTATTAACAAACCCAGAAGATTCAGGGCTTTTGAAATAAAACCTTTGGTGCTGCACCCTCAGACGCAACCAACTGACATTGTCCATAAGGTTTCTGAGATTGCGCATTCGGACGGGATTAAAATAACTGAGAAGCTCTGGTAATAATTACTTTACCCCATCACCTCTCCATGAAAAATGTATCCCGTCCAAATAGGGCTTAAGCAAGGCTGGGGAAAAAAAGTCATCCTCTCTGTCAAAATCTTCAAAACATGTTTACGTCTAACTCTGCTTGTAAACAAGGCACAGCATATCCGGGTTCTACGTCAGAAAGGCATCTCCTGCTTCAACAGATCCACATGCATGCAGCGATGCTCTTGTTAACGTGCGTTGAAGATTGACAGGGAAGAGAAGAAATTGTTGAATAAAGTAGAAATTTTGTTTTCTTTCTGCAGAAAAAAACATTCTCAGAGATTCATACAATTACGTTTGAACCACTGATGTCACATGGACTATTTTAACGAAGTCCTTACTACCTTTCTGGGCCTTGAACGTTGTAGTTGTATTGCTATGGAGGGTCAGTAAACTCTCGGATTTCATCCAAAATATCTTAATTTGTGTTCCGTAGATGAACGTAGGTCTTACGTGTTTGGAACGACATGAGGGGGAGTAATTCATGACAGATTTTTATTTTACATTTTGTTAAATGTGTAACTACATTTGCTGATACACATGTATCAATTAATGGTTGTCATAATGACTGTTTAATAACCATAACATGCATTAAAGGGTTAGTTCACCCGAGAATGAAAATTCGTCCATTTTTTTACTCACCTTCAAAGCATCCTTGTTTATTAAGTTTGAAATCTGGATATTTATCTTACAAAAACTCATGTATTCGCTACAGGAGGCATTTATTCAGCCCCCGGCGCCATATGAGGGACGTTTTATTACAGATGCACGCACTTTATTTCACGTCTTCTGAACAGTTAACAACAAACACCAGAAAGGCTTGGGAGCCTTCCAGAAAGGCTTGGAAGAGCAAGGACCATTTTTAATATAACTTTGATTGGATTAATCTGAAAGTGGAAAGAGCCTTTACGTAATTTTATTTGTATTAATATTTTTTTATGTTTGACATGTTAGGCTGCAGCCTACAACTATCACACGTTTTTAAATTCACTTTAAAAAAATTCATTTCAAATTGATTTTTAAGGATGTTATAATGGTATATTATAATGTTATTGTTATTGTATTGTATTGTATTGTTGTTTTATTTCGTTATCTGATCTCTGTTTACAAAACCAAATAAATTGCAGGTAGTTTGCAAACTGTCCTTTTGCGCCACCTGGCAGTAGTTTTGTGAACAACTTCAACACATGACTTGCAGTTAACGCAGTGGCTCTGCGGTGTAGTCATTTTGGTTGGCCACCTACTGTATGTATCAAACTTTAATATAATATTCCTATACTTGTCTGTTCTTGTCTAGACTCTAGTATTCATAAACTGTAAATTAATGTCAAATTACATTGTTAAAACCTAGCACATGCACATTTAAAATTTTATGCATGAATTTATAGTGGTAATCAAGAATTGACTTGCTCAAAATAATTATTCCACCCACCAAGTATTGTAATTCAAATTGAAAAACACACAATATAGAAAATATATAATTCAGCACAGACAAAAAATAAGGGGAAAAGTTTTTCTTCCTTTACATTCTTTAGAGTTGCATTAGAATTGTGATTCTGCAGTGCACATCCCATAAAGCCACAGAAGAGGAGTTGTTAATGGCAGTGAAGCGACACTGCTAGGTCACATGACAATAACAACATACCAAATGTAGGATGTCATTATAGTATCTATGATTTTGGACACAACTAGAATTTCACAACTTCTACTATTAATTTAGGCGGGTGCTAGTCATGATGATGAAGGCAGGCACCATGTAGCACATTTATGAATGGTTAAACAGATTGTGTTACAACTCACTGCATGTTACAACACTCCCCTGACGTCCCTAATTAATAATTCACAAGAACTAATTTAAAACCTCAGTGACGCACAATCGTGAATTGGTTATTATGAGTGTTTAAACTGCTAAACAAAACATAAGTATCCAAAAAAGTGGCATCTTACAAAATAGATCTTATATTGTGCAGTGATGGAGGTCCTGTCTGTGTTTTCAGCCCACTCCAAGCACACAATTGACCCTACTGAGAGCTGTCACATCAACACTCACAATCTGCTTAGGATGTGAAGTGCTTTCAACAGAACCAGTGATAACAGACCAGCTGCCCTGTATCTGTGTTTAATAACATCCTCTCTTTCTTTTTAGCTCTATTGTGTTATTCTATTCAGCAATTTTTGGAGCAGCACACATGCATTCATTTC